>NW_006921660.1:2029324-2115378 GCF_000298275.1 Orycteropus afer afer
TCTTGGGTTTTCTAGGTATAGGATCATATCATCAGCAAATAGGGATAGTTTGACTTCTTCCTTACCAATTTGGATGCCTTTGATTTCCCTTTCTTGTCTTATGGCCCTGGCTAGGACACCCAGCACAATGCTGACCTGGCCTTGTTTTAGCTGAAGATATTGAGTTTCTCCATGGCCTTTTTCCACAGATGTAATTGATCTGATTTGTGTGTATTCCATCTGGCAAGGTCCACGTGTATAGCTGCTATTTATGTTGTTGAAAAGAGGTATTTGCAATGACTAAGTCATTGGTCTTGGAGAATTCTATCATGTGATCTATGACATCATTTCTATCACAAGGTTCTATTTGTCAACTATCAGTAATTCTTCTTTGTTTCCAATTTTTGCATTCCAATCACCAGTAAGAATCAATTCATTTGCATATCAATTCATTTGATTGCATATTTGGTTAATTTCAGACTGCAGAAGTTGGTAAAAATCTCCAGTTTCCTCATCTTTGGCTTTGGTGGTTGATGCATAAATTTGAATACTAGTAGTATTAACTGGTATTCCTTGTAGGCATATGGATATTATCCTATCACTGGCAGCACTGTATGTCATCATAGATCTTGAATAATTCTTTGTGATGATGAATGCCATGCCATTCCTATTCAATTTGTCATTCCAAGAATGTAGATCATATGCTTTTCTGATTCAAAATGGCCAATACTAGTCCATTTCAGCTCATAATGCCTAGGATATTGATCTTTATGCATTTCATTTAATTGTTGAAAACTTCCAATTTTCCTTAGTTTCACACTTCGTACATTCTACATACCAATTATTAATGGACGTTTGCAGCTGTTTCTTCCCATTTTGAGTCATGCCACACCAGCAAATAAAGGTCCCAAAAACTTGACTCCATCCACATCATTAAGGTCAACTCTACTTTAAGGAGCCAGCTCTTCCACGGTCATATTTTGAGTGCCTTTTGACCTTAGGGCCTCATCTTCCAACCCTGTTGTTGTTAGGTGTTGTCGAGTCATCTCTGACTCATAGTGACCCTGTGCACAGCAGAATGAAACACCACCCGGTCCTGCGCCATCTCCATGATCCTTGCTATACTTGAGCCCATCGCCACAGCCACCATGTCAATCCATTTCATTGAGGGCCTTCCCCTCTTTTGTCGACCCTCCACCTTACCAAGCATGATATCCTTCTCCAGGGAATGGTCCCTTCTGACAACATGACCAAAGTATGTGACATGAAGTCTGACCATTCTCACCTCCAAGGAGCATTCTGACTGCACTTCCTCCAAGACAGACCTGTTAGTTCTTTTGACAGTCCATGGTACTTTCAGCATTCTTCACCAACACCACAGCTCAAAAGCATCAGTTCTTCTTTGGCTTTCCTTACTCATTGTCCAGCTCTCACATGCATATGAGGTGATTGAAAATACCATAGATATAAGGAGCACCTTAGTCCTCAAGGAGACAGCTTTGCTCTTTAGCACTTGAAAGAGGTCCTTTGCAGCCAATTTCCCCAGTGCTATACGTCATCTGATGTCCTGACTGCTGCTTCCATTGACATCGATTGTAGAACCAAGCAATGTGAAGTCTTTGACAATTTCAATCTTTTCTCCATTTATTGTGATGCTGCTTATACAGCCAGTTGTGAGGACTTTTGTTTTCTTTATATTGAGATGTAATCTATACTGCAGACTGTTCTTCAATCTTCACCAGTAAGTGCTTCAAATCATCCTCACTTTCAGCAAGCAAAGTTGTATCATCAGCATATCACAGGTTGTTAATGATTCTTCCTCCAATTCTGATGCCACATTCTTCTTCATATAGTCCAGCTTCTCAGATTATCTGCTCAGCATACAGACTGCAAGTATGGTGAAAGGATACAACCCCAATGCACTCTCTTCTTGATTTTAAACCATGCACTGTTCCCATTTTCTGTTTGAATGACAGCCTCCTGGTCTATGTACAGGTTCCTCATGAGTACAATGAAGTGTTCTAGAATTCCCATTCTTCTCAATGTTATTCACAATTTGTTATGATCTACACAATCAAATGCTTTTGTATAGTCAATAAAACATAAGTAAATATCTTTCTGGTATCCTTTGCTTTGAGCCAAGATCCATCTGACATCAGCAACGATATCCCTCATTCTACGTCCTCTTCTGAATCCAGCTTGCATTTCTGGAAGTGCTCTGTCAATATACTGCTGCAACCATTTTTGAATTATCTTAAGTAAGATTTTACTTGGGAGCTCTGGTAGCATAGTGGCTAAAGCACTTGACTGCTAACCAGAAGGCTGGTGGTTCAAACCCACCAGCCACTCCTCGGAAGGAAGGTTGGGCAATCCTACTTCTGTAGTGATACTGCCTCGGAAACCCAAGGAGGGGTCGCTATGAGTCGGGGCCGACTCAACAGCACATAACAACAACAACAACAAGAAGATTTTACTTGCATGTGGTATTTAATGATGTTGTTCAATAACTTCTACATTCTGTGGGATCACTGTTCTTTGGAACTGACAGACAAGTGGTGATCAGCTTAGGTTGAATATGTTACATTATGGAAAGTAATTACATTATATTACATTTTATTGTACTGCATTATGTAAAGTATCCTGTTCTACTCAATGACAAATTTAATTACTTAATCACATGATAAATCATAATAGCAATTGGCCAGGCTTTCAATACATATTTTGGGGAAACAAAATTCAATTCATAAGAAATTCCAAAACTTGAGCCTGTGAATGTGACCTTATTTGGATATAGGGTCTTTGAAGATGTTGTCAGTTAGGTTAACATAAGATCATATTAGAGTAGGATAGGTCCTAATCCTATAAGAGAATGGTGTCCCTATGAAAAAGGAGAAGACACATACAGACAAAGAGGCCAAGGGGAAGAACATGTTGCAGCAGCAAGCCAAGGAATATCAGGAGCTACCAGAAGCTAAGAGAGAGGAATAAAACAGATTCTCTCTCACATCTTTCAAAAGAAATCAACATGGCTGAGACTGTGATCTCAGAATCCCAACCACCAGAACTGTGAAACAATAAAGTTCTGTTCGTATTAACCATCCAGTTTATGATGGCCGCCCTAAGAAACTAAAACAGAAGGTTTCCTACAAAACTCTTAGGTGGTACAGACTATTTTCTACAGAATAAACACCAGCATTTTTAAGGAGCAGGACCTTGGATAAATGGACTATCAGTGAAGGGAGACACAGAAATTTTACTCATCCATCAACCTAGATGTCCACATTGTTTAGCTTCCAGAAGCTAAGGCGTTTCCTTTTCCTTCCTTAGTATCACTAACAAAGCAAACGCGAGGCAGACGGCCCTAGCACAGCTCTCACAGATGGCTGAGACTCATTTGTCTCCACACACATGAATCAGAATCACCATAACTCAACATGGAAAGGGGGCCACAGACAGCAGGCACACAAATGCAGGCCTTTGGAGATCCAAGTGTCCAACCCTGGTCACAAAACAGTTGTTCCCATTGTAGGATTCATCTAATATGTAATCTCTCCATTCCCTGCAAAGAGGAAATGTAAAACAAACAAACACAGCAACAACAGACCCTACAAAGAGTGTAGGAGGAAAAGAGACTTCTCCCAAATTCAGAAAGGCTGTAGGAGAGAATGACTATGACTGTGATGGGGGAGTGGGAAAAAAAAAAAGACTTTAAGCAAATCACAAGGTGTGTCTATGTCCCCAATTACCACATGACACTGGTTTTTATGACACCCTGGAATCAGTCTGACCTAGATAGAGCAAGTCTTAAACTAGTTTCAGATCACACTTCTCTCCACTGTTATGTTTCAGATGTGTGATGACAGGAATGCAGCACCCAAGCTCACTGGCAGTTCTTTGCCAGTTTTTTTTTTTTCTTTTTTACCAGCTGGCTTATTGTTGTTCTTACTGTGTCCCATCAAACAGATTTCGACTCATAATGACCCTGTAAGACAGAGTAGAACTGCTTCCCCCCCCCCACTGGTGTTGCAGTGATTCAGCACTAGGCTGCTAACTAAAAGGTCAATGGTTCAAACCCACTAGCCGCTCCACAGAAGAAAGATAGGCAGTCTGCCCCCATAAAGGTTACAGCCTTGGGAAGCCTGTGGGGCAGTTCTGCTCTATATATAGGGTTGCTATGAGTCAGAATCGACTCCATGGCAATGGTTTTGGTTTGGTTTAATATTGGGAACAGACGGTTAGGTCTTTTCTCCCGCACACCAGCTGGTGGGTTCCAGCCGCCTACCTTTCAGTTAGCAGCCAAGTATTTAATCATTGTGCCACCAGGGGTCCTTAGCTGCCTTATACACTGGGGAGCTTACTTTAATGACCACAGCTTTCAGGAAAGTCCTCCCTGATGCTCTCACACCCAGGGCGCAACTCTTCCCTAACTCTTCCCCAAGGAAGAAAATGTCTCCCATGAACATTTCTGACATTAGCTAGTTTAACAAAATGTGTAGCTTTCTCATCACAGCAGACAAATGATAAGGACATTTTTGTTCTGTGCCCTGTATTCTGCTGTCACAGCGGATCCAACTCATAGCGACCCCTCCTTAGGTTTCTGAGGCAGCACCACTACAAGAGTAGGTTGCTCAATCTTCCTTCCGAGGAGTGGCTGGTGGGCATGAACCGCCAGCCTTCTGGTTAGCAGTCAGATGCCTTAGGCACTACGCCACCTGCGCTCCCTTTTTTTGTGGTTGTTTTGTTTTGTTTATTCTGCAACACAAAATTCCATGTGATTTTCACTCAAATCCTGTTCTTGGCTTCTATCACCACAGTTTTACCCTAGATTTAAAAGGAGAATTTGAAGAAGTGAGAGAACCATTATCAACCATGCTTCCCAAAGGGTTCAACACATCTCCCCTAAATGAATATAGCTTTTAGTGACTAGAATGTGTCTCTAACCATAAAATATTTTATATCTCGTGCTAGTACACTGGAGCTCAAGTATTCACATCTGCTCATGCTAAGGATATACTGGTTAAAGACCTGGCAGCAAAAATGACTTTCTCCTCTTCTGTAATGACAGGTTTCTTTAATATATTGACACTTAAACAACATAAAATGATGTGAAAAGTACAGCTGCGATGCCTTTGGAAAACATTACATTAAAATGGACTAGTTTAAGTAGAAAGGAGAATTAAAACACTCTGAGAGCAAGTGAATTTGTAGTAAATTCCTCAGTGATTGTAAAGTCTTGGCCTGTTTATCAGTGATATTGAGAGTTTGTATGGCTCTGTTCTCTTTTCATTGACCTAAAACACCCACCATTCTGTTTTGCTGGGGTTTTTTTTTTCCTTTCAAAGGGAAAATATATTTGAAAATAAAATGGCCATATAATATTCATAACAGATCAACAATAATAACTATGCAATACTTGAAAATATTACAGAATTACTGTTTATTTAGGTTTAATAACAGTACTGTGGTTATGTTTCTTAAAATATTTTATCTTTTAGAGAAGCACACTGAAAATTTATGGATGAAATAATACGATGTCTTGGGTTTGCTTTAAAACAATCTAGGGGTAGGATAGAAGTAGGGATATAGATGAAGCAAGATGAGCCATAAAATGTTGATATTGAGTATGGGGTTCAATTTTCCCTTCTCTCTACATTTTTTGCATGTTAGAAATTGTACATAATAAAAAAAGAAAAGTAACAGCTACATAACATGTTCTAAATTTTAAATTTCCAACAATTCATACGTATTTCTTAGAAAACTTCCTAAGAATCTGTACACAGGCAAAAAATATCATTAAATTCTATTCAGAAATAAGTTATAAAAATGCTGGAATAGGGGTTAAGACACTAGGGATCTAGCCTTGGCTTTGCCACTTACTAGCTTTGTGACCTTAAGCAAGTCTCTTAACCTTTGTAGGCTTCATTATTTCATGCATAAAGTGGGTGGGTCCAAACAGAAGTTTTCCGAGGTCTCTTTCAGATATAAGATTCCATGAAATATGAAGCCTATTTTAAAATAAGCAGCAAAATATGTCAGACAAGCAGTTTAAAGTACAACCCAGGCACAGTAAATTCTAACAGCTGCTAAAAGTCTACAGTGCATGTGTTCAACTACAAAAACTAAGCGTTCATTCTAAATGCTAGAGGAAAGAGATTTATCTGACATTGACCAAACTTTTGGCTTTGTTACTCTTTATGCAGCCAGAGGTATTCTCCAGAATTGGAATGGAATGAAATGATAGCATTTAAGTGAATTAGGCTTCCTTGAACTCTTGCAATATCTCAGGATTAACTGACCCACTGGGAAATGAGAGTTTCACGTCTGAGAAAGGCCCTGTTTTCTCTTTATAATTGTTTAAAAAGGGGGGAACCCAGCACTCAGGAACCCATAAAATCAGTGTGTATTCAGAGTAAAGGGTGAATTAACAGAACACACCATGTGAAAAAAAACAGGGAAGGGTCTAAACTCAGATCAAGGGAATGGCATTTCACCAAAGGGATTTAGTTTCCCAAATTCCATTTTGGGAGTCCTTGTAAAAGAAAACAGGCTGGAATCAGTTTTAGAATAAATATTTTCACTGTAATTTTTGAGAACAGTGAGTTGGGTATTTATGTACATTAGACCTGAAGCCCTAATGGCTGTCACTTCCCCATACTTTTCACATAGCCTTGTTGGTCATAAAGCATATTACAGTGTGGTGCTGTAGCTGGGGCCCTCACTGCATGTAATTAATTTAGTTCTAGGTCAGTTCAAGTTCAAACCAGTCAACATCAGTTATTTTTAAAGTTGTTGGTTCAAATTAAGTTCCACCTCTAGAATAGAGAATGCCTAAAGATGTCTCAGTCTATAATAATTATGTTCATTATCTGTCGTTATTATAAAGCTACACAGATGATGGCTCACACAACCACAGAGAATAAAATCAGATGAAAAATTTCAATCATGGCAAGAAATAGGCTTGAGTGGGGATGAGAATAGCTTAATTAAACATAGAAAATATATTCTTTCTACATATTTCAGCCTAAACATCACCTTAAACAGAGCTTCAATATTTGTTATCAGATTTCTTTCTGAACCCTGGGTAAAGTTTGTGTTGTTAACTGCCACCAAGTTGGTCCCCAACTCATGGCAACCTCACGTACTATGGAATGGAACACTGCCCACTATCAGTTGAAGATTGGACTATTGTGATCCAGAAGGTTTGCATTGGCTGACTTTTGGAATTAAGATTGGCAGGCCTCTCTTCCCAGTTCATCTTAGTCTGGAAGCATCATATAACATACAAGTCTCCACTAACAGAGGGATAGTGCATGTGCGTGATGTATATTGGCCAGGATTCAAACCTAGGTCTCTCACATGGAAGATGAGAATTCTGCCACTGAAGGGTCACCGCTGCCTCACCCCCTGGGTAAACTATTACTCATGTTAGATTTCAGTTTTTAAAACACAATTTCATTCCAATGTGTCACAGTGATGTCCTTTCAGCTCTCTGACCAAGCCTTTTCTTGTTCTCATGGTTGGGTCTAAGACTTCCTCATCCTCTTGATGCTTGAGTTTGTACTTCTTTCTTGGACAATCTATCTCTGAGTTTACATAAGGGCAACATGAGCAGCCCTTAAAGCTCATAGAAGAGAATTTACTTTAGCGTCACTGAAAATAGAAAGGATCTTGAAGGGGCCTGTAGCACACTACAAGCACTGTTTGCTATGTTTGGAGAATGTCTTTACCCTCATTCTTTCAGTTAGTGTTTGAAGCAGGAAAAACCCAACCAAACACTGCTAACAGTCAAAGATATGACTCAACAGTATTCGTTTTTATCTGAGGTGAGAGGCTAAAACTTCTCATCTTGGTTGTTCAAATTTCAAAATGTAGGAAAGTAACTAATATAAATAATTGTCAAATCTTTCTGCTCTTTCACAATTGTTTCTGGATTCATCTTTTTCTTTCCAATGTTTCTCTTCAGAAAAGAGAGTTCTAATCTAAAAGATAATTCTAATCTAAACATTTCAGTCATGGTTCTCCCATTTTCTGTCTCCAAACACACTTTTCCTGGTCATATTTAATGTAGATGACAAAATTGGGTTAGTCCCTGACCTTGTCGTGACATTCTCTTTCTCAAATGCTAACATTATCTTTCAGTTGCTCTATAAAATAAGCACAATGTTTTTATTCTCCATTAAAAGGGTTTTAATGTCCCTAGGTTGTGTGAATGGCTTGGGCTTGGCTACTAACCAACATGTTGGCAGTTTGAACTTACTCAGCAGTACTGCAGAAGAAAGGCCTGGTGATTTGCTTTCATAAATATTACAGTCAAGAAAACTCTGTGGAGCTCAGCTCTACTCTGCACTACACTCAGTTCCTGATGATGCCTGACTTGAAAACACTGGGTTTGATTTTGGTTTGGTAAAAGACTTTTGGCTCATTTGGTTGGTTTAAAACTGGATACTTTAGAATAATCTGATAGCTGAAAAAGAACACTTTTAAAGCCATCTGATCCTATGCAGCACTATCTGGATGAGGAAATGAGGCACAGAGTGACTTTCCCAAGGCTGTACCACTAGCTAGCAGCAAATAAGTAAACTAGCCCCCAGGCCTCTGACTTCCAATTCAGTGCTGTTTGTACCATATAATGCTATCATGTTTCCATGATCCTCATTCTTCTCATATATACTTGGTCCCTTATCATCCTGCTCCACCCCAAAGCCTCCTCTGAACCCATCCACCTAGAACTATCCCATGTTCCCTCATCACCAGCAAACCAACTATATACCACTTGCAACCCCTGAACTATGCTCTAGATTTCTCTAAAAAGATAATATATATGGCAGTCCTTTGAAAAATGGTGAAGAGTGCAAGGAGCTGTTGCCAATAATAAATTGCACTGTTGAGATCTATCTCACTTTAACTTATAGTAAAGTGAGTCTTACTGCAATAGTTATCATTAGAAGAGAAAACTATTAACTACACCCCCATAGTGCAGCCACATTCTGAACTCTTGCACGGATGCACAACTACTCTTGAAATCACACTGAGTGGTGAGGTTCCTCCAGAGTGCTGCTAGCATAGAGCCATTTTATGCTTCTGAAGAGTTTTGAATCTCTGGGGAAGGTGCACAATTGCAACCAAATTTGATTTATTGGCTGAGAGTAAGAAGGTATGCACATGGTAGTGTGCAAGGTCCATGGAGGTAAAGAGGGATGGGATGTTGAGAGGGAGCAGAGATCAAAGCCATTCCAGAGAAGCCCTGCAGGGCAAAGGACCTAAGACTGGGCTGAGGCTACCTGAGGGCACTACAGCCCATTTACAACTCCAGCTCTCCCACATAGAATATATATACAAATATATATATAATATATATTTTTCAAACACTGAAAAATGACAAATGTAAAGATAACTTGGGAGAGATTAATGGCTCTTTATCTTTTATGGAAACAGGCTGTGAGCACCTGAAGCTGATCTATAAGTACCAAGTCCTTTCATTAATTCAGCTATCTTTTG
The DNA here is from genome assembly GCF_000298275.1 of Orycteropus afer afer. Taxonomy (NCBI): domain Eukaryota; kingdom Metazoa; phylum Chordata; class Mammalia; order Tubulidentata; family Orycteropodidae; genus Orycteropus; species Orycteropus afer. Next base: position 2,038,802 of record NW_006921660.1, read on the forward strand.
ATGACAGACACCATTGTGCAGATTTCATCATAGTTTCAACGTCAAAAAAAAAAAAAAAAAATCAATGGGTAAACAATTCCAGAGAATGGTGCTTTTATTGTAGTTCTATGGGGAAAAACAAAAGAAAACAAAATCTGCTTACCCCTTAGGGGCTTCCCCTTATGTTCCTAATCTCAATACAAAGGTTAGGATTAAAATTATTGGCATTAAAATAGCCTGCAGTTTCAGCTTTGAAGTCTAATGATGACAAAAGCTAAAATCTTTGGCAACCTTTGAGAAGGCAGAGTTCTCTAAAATCCTTTGAAATGTTAAATACTAAATTGAAGAGGTCATTATAGAACTTTTTTTCATAAAAGGTACACAATGAACATGCTTTTTAAATTCACATTCATTCTGTTTTCTTTCAACACCCAGAGTGCATGTATGTTCCCAATTTGCTATTGTCTGCAATTCTAATTCAAAATCAAAATCAGGGACCAACTTCCTGGATTAAATGGAGGAAACAACTGTAAAAACAGAGTAATTGGTCCTTATGAAGTGACAAATATTTCTTACTTTGTGGCTGCTCTCATTTTTTATTGGGCAAGTCCCCCAGTGAAGATTTCACAAATAAACCAAAAAACCAAACTCGTTGCCATCTGATTCATCTGCCTCATGGCAACCCCATTATAGCCTTTCTTAAAAAAAAAACAAAACAAAAAAAACACCAAATTAATAAAATGAAATAAGTAAGTAGATACCTTGGAGCAGCAGTTATCTGTTATTATCACACCTGCAATTTAGCCTTTCTTATTCCTGGAAATTCTGTAAGTGGCACTTTATCACATATGTTCACTGAATCAAAAAACGTCTCTAGAAAGGCCCATCCACTGCAAAGTTAAGTATGGGAAGCTTGAATGAGACCACTTTTCAAATCCAGCTCTCCTGAGCACAGATCACACAGCTCTTTCCCTCCTAGTGAACAGCCTATACAATTCCCTAAGCATTCTGCAACTCAAGTTTCCTCTTCCAAAAAATTCAAGTGATAATTCTTATCTCACAATACGATTGTCACGATTTAATAATATAAATTATGTGAAAGTGTCAAGCATAGTGTGACATCAGGAGGCTGCTCAAAACTCTTTATGAAGTTAGCAACGCTTTATCCTCAAAAAGAAGCTCAAAGCCTTCCTGTGCCCCACCTCCCTGCCAGAGAATGCAAAACAATACTGGAACCAAAATCACAAACTTCACTTTCTCCCTTCATCAAAAATAATCTTCGTATATTTTGGCCCATCCAATCTCTTGGCGGGAGCTCTGGTGGTGTAGTGGCTAAGGCATTTGACTGCTAACCAAAAGACTGGTGGTTCAAACCCACCAACCACTCCTCAGAAGGAAGATTGGGCAGTCTACTTCGTAGTGATACTGCCTCAGAAACCCAAGGAAGGGTCACTATAAGTTGGATCCAACTTGACGGCAGTATGACTGGGGTTTTTTTTGGTAATCTCTTGGTCAGGGAGCTAATCTGAAAACTGGATTCATTTTAAAATACAGGGAAGTGTTCATTCATGTGTTACTCTCTCCAAAAGATTTTAACATGGCCTTCAGGAACTCTGGTGGTGCAGTGCCTAATGCATTTATCATTTACCCAGAAGGCTACTGGTTCACATCCTCCAGCTGCTCCATACAAGAAAATGGACCAATCTTCTTCCATAAATATTTACTGTGTTGGAAACCCAATGGGGGTCACTGAGGGTCAGAATCAACTCAATGGCAGTAGGTTCGGTTTTGGTCTTTTTCCTGAAACAGTGCTCTAGTCCAGCACATCTCAAACTGTAATTTTTGAGATCTTATTAAAATATGGGAGCTCTGGTGGTGCAGTGCCTAAGGCTAACCAGAAGGCTGGCGGTTCAAACCCACCAGCTACTCCTGGGAAGGAAGGTTTGGCAATCTACTTCTGTAGTGAAACTGGCTCAGAAACCCAAGGAGGGATCGCTAAGAGTCGGATTCGACTCTAGGGCAGTGAGTTTGGTTTTTGGTTGGTATTAAAATGTAGATTCTGACTCTTGGGTGGGGTTTGAGATTTTTCTTTTCTGTCTAGCTCCCATGAGACGCTGAGGTGCTGGTCCAGGGACCACACTTTGATAGCAAGGTTCAGTTCAAGGGGTAACAAGAATCACAGAGTTGTAGAACCTTGAATTAAAAGAAAATTTAGAGGTTATTTTTTTATTTCTAAAGTAGAAACTGGTTAAATTCACCTTGCACATTAATTTTGTTGGTGGTACTGAGTTTTGGTGTTTTGCTTAGTTTTATTTTTAGAGGTTTGTTTGGTTTTTGATTTGTCTTTTTTGTTTGTTTGTTTTTCCATATAATGTTTCTCATGATGGCAGGGGTGGTTGGCTCAGTGGTAGAATTCTTTCTTACCTTCCATGCCAGAGACCCAGGTTTGATACCTGGCCAATGTGCCTCAAATACAGCCAGCACCCATTTGTCAGTAAAGGTCTGAGTTTTGCTATGATTCTGAACAAGTTTCAGTGGCGTTTCCAAACTAAGATGGACTAGGAAGAAAGATCTGGTAGTTTCCTTCCAGAAATTAGTCAGTGAAAACCTTATGGATCCCAACAGTCCAGTCTATTATGCATCGGGTCCCTAGGAGCTGGGTGCCAATGTGACAGCAACTAACAACAACAAACTGTTTTTAAAAAATTGGGAAATTTTCATAGATTTATAGCACCTCTTTATTTCTGAATGGTAATGCTGAAGTTGAGCAGTGGCCCTATAAATGGGCCACGTGCTATCCAAGCCCCTATAGCACCATGTTCCTCCCAACACAGAAACTATGTCAGTGGCCATGATCATGATGTATCCACTAGTGTAAATTTTTCTCACACTGATAGTTCTAAATACCCATGTCACATGGTCTTCAAAAAGCCATGTACTTCAAGAACTAAATATTCAGAAGAGAATATCCATTGGCCCACTTCACTCACTCACATTACTTACCTGGCAGCCCCTGACCCATCCCATTCCCTCTACAGGCAAGAAAGTGAGGGACATAGCTCTTCAGTGACTTGGTTCAGGTCACACAACTGGTGAGCCAGAGAGAATGAAAGGATCCATGTCCCCTACTTAACGATGGGAGTTCCATGAGACATACAAACAGCAGGGTGGCCCACAGGGGTTGCCTTGTGCAGGCTGGGCTTTTCAGCACCTCTCAAATCACTTCTCCATGGCAGCCTCTCCTCCCCATCCCTGCTTAACATGACTGACTACTTTCATTTTTAAAAACCTCCTCTCGAGTGGAGCTCCATTTCTAGTTATTAATACTATAAACAAGGAATACCGAGGAGCCTATTAGTCATCCACTTACTGGACACAGCCAACCAGAATGCTAAGCCAAAACTGGCATTTTCCCCAAAAGAAATGAAGCTCAGACTTCCCAAGCTGGCCACACACTCTGGAAGGCCAGTACACACAGCCCTTGCAGGCATGTTTGGGAGGCTGCCAAGAGCTTGGGTCCTGGCCAAGTTGGGGGTAATGAATCGGGCCACGTGGAATCTCCCCTTAAAGTTCAATGATCAGACCCAGTCTGTCAAAGAGCTGTGTGTGTCAGAGACAGGGCTCAAATTTCCTCCATGAAACATAGCACAGGTCATCAAGAGATCTGAACCTCTTGGTGAGGTCGTGATGCTCAAGATGAGCATCAGCAAAACATTGCTGTGAAAGGTTTAGCTGGTTGAAGGTCTCTGGGTCAAAGAGTATTTAAAGTATTCATATGAACTTAAAGCAAAACTCTATCCCTCTCAATAGCCAGGTTTTCAGTGTACCCTGTACTACATGACTCTTTTGAGAAAATGCACTCATCAGTGAAGTTTCTCAGAAGGCTTTGCAAATGAGGTACCTACTGCTCCTGCGTCATAGGTGCAGGGGAGGAGCACGTGATACTGAAGCTACTCTGACAGCATGTGAGGGAGACTCCCAGTAATGCAGCCCCATACTTACATTACTCCAGGCTCTTCTTTTCAGGAGGAGCAAATGCAAAGACTCCCTACAAAGTGATTCAGCCTCTGGAGAAGTGCTACCACTCTCCCTTCAAACAGCAGAAAACAGTAAGGAGGAGAAGAGTACCACCACTGCCTCTTCCCTTCGACTCCATCTAAAACCCTGGCCATGGTACTCACTACCCCCACAAGGCTATAAAGCCTACATAGCAATAGAGGGAAGAAAGAGAAAGGTGGGAAGAACTCTGTGTTTGTAACAGAGTAAGAACTAAAATAAGAAGTAGGGCTCAGTTTCTCCATAATCACCATCACTTTCAGCCCCTAATTACAGGCTTGCTGGTGACTGCTTGGGGCAGAATGTTGGTGGGTGAAAGAGGCAGCAGATAGCCATTTTCTAAGTCTGAGCACAGTAAAGAGGGATAGGAGTGTTTGAAATGTATGTGACTCTAATCTTGGGTATTCACAGAAACTAAAGCAATCTTACAACATGTAAGCTTAATTTATACTGCATATCATAAGGTATGCGTGTGTATCTATATATGTGTATATAGTCTCTGCATATATAAGTGCACATTTCTACAAATCAAGAAGAAATGCTATTAGAAAGAACTCTGTACAATTGCTTAAAATAATAAGTACATTTTAAAACACTCAACAAAGTGATAAAAGCTCATGAATAATCTTCAGTTCTCTTGAGATTTTGAGCCTTCCAGAAGTTAACTGATCTTCCAGAGATCACAGCTGCTTAAAGAGAATTCTATAAATCTAAGCTCTGGCCACAAGGCTCTCTTTCTTTCTTTCTTTCTCGAAGAAACAGTAAATACCTACCTCCTAAAATAAATAAATACACACACACACATACATACACACACATACATATATATGTTGTTGTTATGTGCCGTCAAGTCAGACCCAACTCATAGCGACCCCTCCTTGGGTTTCTGAGGCAGTATCACTACAGAAGTAGATTGCCCAACCTTCCTTCAGAGGAGTGGCTGGTGGGTTTGAACCGCCAGCCTTCTGGTTAGCAGTCAAGTGCCTTAGGCACTATGCTACCAGAGCTCCTATATGCACACACATATACATATACACGTATATATATAAGAAGCTTTGGTGGTGTAGTGGCTAAGGCATTTGGCTGCTAACCGAAAGGTCAATGGTTTGAACCCACTAGTCACTCCATGGAAGACAGAAGGGACAGTCTGCTTCTGGAAAGATTTATAACCTTGGAAACCCAATGGGGGTCACTGTGAGTTGGAATCAACTTAATGGCACTGAGTTTAATTTTGAGTTTTTATATATATTCTTAGTTATGAGTGCAGGGAGGCAGAGAGACTGGGGTTGAAGAGAATAGTGGAGAATACCTAGGCACACTCAAAGGAAAATGACTTAAAGGAGGATCACATTTTATTGGGTATGACAACTTTCCCACAACACCATTTGATAAGAACATAGCCCAACTGGAGCTATACCTCAAGCATGAGTTGTACATATCAATGCCATTTTTTCCTTCAAGTCCTTACAATCTGTTCCTTGCCATATGGTAAGATATTAGTACAATCACCTCTGAGTCTGAACATCCTTTCTCTGAGGAAGGGAATGATTGACCACTGGTCATTTGCTTAGTGGGAACCACAAGCACAACCGTCCCAGATATTGGTCCATGTAGGAATGGTGGGCTCCAGTGGGAGGAAAGGGAAGTACCTACTTCAGACAAGACAGCAAGTCTGAAGAACAGAGCTGCTACATGCTCTTCAATTTGAGAAAATGCCATTTCAAGCCCTGGCGTTACAATCCTGGGAAAACAAAGCCATTGACATGCAGGGCAGGCCTGACAGCATTTTGTATTACTACAGAGCATCCATGGGCAATTTCAGTAGATGCACAAATAATACTGGTGATGAAACTAATTATATGCCCAATTTCAATAGCTTTCTCCTAAAAGCTTTCTTCCAAAATATATGTGAACCAAAGCATGTTCACATATATTGTCTCATTTATACTTAAACCTACCTGTGAGACAGTAAAGGGTGGTATTATTATGCCCACAGTATCTCTGAAAATAATCCCCAAATCACAGCGTTTCAGAAGAAGGGTCGCATATCATGAGTTTAATACTTTCCAGGTAGTCTTCAACATCCTTTCGTAAATCTAGAGCAAGACACCAACAAAATAAAACAAACCAATCCTCCAGATTTTTAAATGTACACAACACAAAAATGCTGATAGACCAATCTAAACATGCCCATAACATGTAATACAGCAGCATATAGGGCAAAGACTTAAGAATCCCTCTTATATGAGAAATAAAGAGACAGCTTCTAAAAAGTAACACTTTCAAAATCTGAGAAAGTAACATCCACAGCTTACATACAAGTATCAGAATGTGACTTTCTGAAAATTTTTTCTTATTGTTGATTCAATGGTTTTCATGGTTTTTCTAACTTTCACTGAGTCCAAACAGCCGAGCCACAGAGATGACTGACTAATCTCATTATAGCAGATCTGAATTCCAAAGTGTCAGATACATAGATATTGTAAGGGTGAGAAAACACAGGATTAAAAAAAATAATAATCAGCAGATGGTCACTGAGTTACAAGGACCAGAGCCATCAATTTATGTAGGTTTCTCTTGTTTATTTACTCAGCTCTTGGCAAAAAGCAGTACACTTACCCTAGCAACAGTTATATCATATGCTTCTTGGTTGCAACACACTCAGCTTCTAATTTTAAAAATTCACCACTTCACAATCTGCACTCTTGATAGCAAGAAGCCCTTTTGTTATCAATGTCAAATATGCAATTTCAAGTCTCTGAAACATACCCTTTGCATTTCTTTCTTATATCTAAAATTTTAAAATTAAAATAACATTCATGATTTTTAAGTACATATATAGTTTATCCACCACCTGTCTGTCAGTTTGTCGTGCTGTGATGACTTATATGTTACTATGATGCTGAAAGGTATGACATCGGTATTCAAATACCCACAGTGGACAGGTTTTAGTGGCACTTCCAGACTAAGACAGACTAGAAGTAAAGCCTGGAAGTCTGCTGCTGAAAATAAGGCAAAGAAAACCTTATTGATCACAACAGAATACTGTCTGACATATTGCTAGAAGGTGAGCCCCCAAGGCTAGAAGGCAACAATGGACCCAAACATGCCAGTGAACGTGAAGATGGGCAAACCTGACGGCATTTGGGTGTGTTGTACATGAGGTCACCATGTTATGTGCCGTCAAGTCAGATCCGACTCATAGCGACCCCTTCTTGGGGTCCGAGAGTATCACTACGGAAGTATACTGCCCAACCCTCCTTCCTAGGAGTGGCTGGGGGGCTTGAATCACCAGCCTTCTGGTTAGCAGTCAAGTGCCTTAGGCACTATGCTACCAGAGTTCCCAAGGTCACCATGAGTCGGAGCCAAATCAATGGCAACTAACAACATCAAGTACAGTTTACATATATTCTGGAATCTGAGATGACCTCTTCCTTTAGATTCTATACTGCAGCATAATCCTGACCTGAAAGTACTTCTAATCAATAAGTCATCCAGAACAAGTTATGTTATTGTTATTGGGTGCCATCAAGTCAATTCTAACTCATAGTGACTCAATGTGGCAATGAGAACTGTCCCATAGGATTCTTTTGTCTGTTATCTTCACAGAAGCAGAATTCCCCTTCTTTCTTCTGGAGAGCTTCTGAGTGGATTGGAACTGCCAACTTTTTGGGTCACAGCTAATCATTTAACCACTGTACCACCAGGGCTTCAAGTTATAGTTGGCTCCAAGCTATAGGGCTCTAAATTATAGTTTATCCAAATGATGGGGTTTTTTTTCCTTACCCTGCAACATTTCATATTACAATATTGTATTAATATACAAGGCACAAATTTTCATCTTCACAAAAGTACCTAATGTGGATACATAAGATCCACTATCCTTATATTATAAGCTCATACTTCTGTAATGAATTATAGCTGTACTTTTTTTTTTTTTTTTTTGCACTGAATGTTTTATAAGAAGACCTTACAGTCTGTCAGAGAAATTTTCCAAATGATAACTTATTACATAAGGAATTCATTTTCCCCCCTAAAAAGAACTGGGCCTGAGGTGGTAGTTACAAGGCAGAATAATCATAGGCAGATGTAAAAATACTTACACAAAGTAAAAATATATATATAATAAAATAAGCTTCATATGTTTTGTTCCTTTAAAAAATATGTCAGATATGGCAAGCAATAAGTTGGCCCCTGATTGTCATTAATTGCCATTATTAAGTGCTGCTGATGGCTCCTAATGGTACTATTTTTCTGAGCAACAGTTTTTTGGGGGTTTTTTTTAAGATTTTTTCTGGCACAAAAGCCTGTTCACAAGTATCACAATGTTCTCATAACCAAAACTAAAGTGGCTGCGAGATTAAAAGCAATTAGTGTAATTTCATTCACAGGCATTAGTACTAAAAGTACATTAGGATACATATTTTTCAAGGCTCAAAACTTTTTCAAGTTTATCGAGATCTGAAAACAGAGCAGGAAACACCTATTAGAGGCACTGAAACAAGACATGCCCTCTGAAGGGCATTTGTTCTCAGGTAACAGTTACCAGTTGCCATCAATTCTGACTCTCACAACCCAATGTACGTCAGAGTAGAACTCTGCTCCATAGAGTTTTCAGTGGCTGACTTTTAGGAGATAGATTGCCAGGCCTTTCTTCTTAGGTACTTCTAGGTAGACCTGAACTTTCATCCTTTAGTTTAGCAGCCAACTGCATTAACCATTTGCACTGCCCTGTACCTCCAGTAGGAGCTCTGGTGGCGTAGCGCTTAAGGCATTTGACTGCTAACCAGAGGGCAGGAGTTTCAAACCCACCAGCCACTCTTCGGAAGGAAAGTCGGGCGATCTAGTTCTATAGAGATACTGCCTCAAAAACCAAGGAGGGGTCGCTATGAGTCAAGAACAACTCGATGGCAGTGTATTTAGTTTTTGGTTTTTTGCTGTCTCTAGTACTCTACTAATAATATTACTAATAGCATTATTGTTGTTAGCTGTTACCAAGTTGGCGGCAACTCATGATGACATTATGTAACAGAATAAAACAACCAGACCTGCACCATCCTCACAATTGTAAGTATGTTTGAGTACACTGTTACAGCTAAGAACAGCATTATAATGCAGAACTATGAGCACCATAATATCACAACTGCATAAGGAGTGAAATAGGCTTTGGTAGGTTATTCTAAAAATTTATCTACTATTTAAAATAGTTTTTTGTCCTATGGAAATATTAATTCTGAGCTCCAAATCAACTCATAAACAAATTTTGGGGAAAAAAGCCACATGTTACATTATGAACTGTCTGGTTAAAGTAGTCCTCTCTCAATCAGAAGCCCATTCATTGGCCCACCCCTAACAAACCCTGGAATTAATACATCATGAAAAAGAAGCAAGGAAATGCCCACATCTGCAGGATTCTTTCAGTGACTGAGAATTATTATTTTTAAATATCTTATCAGTGTTTTCAAGCATATGGAAACTTCCAAAGAGTAGTCTCTTAAGCAATGTTAGCGACAGGCTTTTTCTATTTCTATAATTATATAATCTAATAAGCCTTTTCAGAAATCTCACAATGGTAATTCTAGTCCAATTTTTTTTCCAAATAATCATAAATTTTAAATTAGTGAAGCTAAAATTAATAAAGATAAATTCTGGGTATGGCACAATAATAGTGTGATAAATGACTATTCTAAGTCCTCTGATAAAACCCACTGCCATCATGTCAATTCCAACTCATAGTGACTCTGCAGGACAGAGTAGAAATGCCCAAGGTTGTAAATGTTTACAGACGCAGACTCCATCATCTTTCTCCCACGGAACAGCTGGTGGGTTCAAACCTCCCACGCCTAATGCTTAAACCACAGGACCACCAAACCTCCTCCTCAGTACTCTGATAGCTATGCTAAATTTTACCTTTATTAACTTAAACTGAGGAGCGAATACATTTTCTGTTTTCAAAGGGTGTAATCATGTGGTATGTAGATGTTGTTGTTGTTGTTGTTATGTGTTGTTGAGTCAGACCTGACTCTTAGCGACCCCTCCTTGGGTTTCTGAGGCAGTATCACTATGGAAGTAGATTGCCCCATCTTCCTTCCAAGGAGTGACTGGTGGGTTTGAACCGCCAGCCTTCTGGTTAGCAGTCAAGTGCCTTAGGCACTACGCTACCAGAGCTCCTGGTATGTAGATATATTCATACAAATTAGTTCCAATAATGAAAGGGGGAGAAAAAAAAAACACTTAGCAAGTTGAAAAGGTGATGAACTATGCATATGACTTTTATTCTTTCGTGGGACTCCTATGTCTATAGTAACAGCTTAGATATGGCATAAAACCATCTGTTTTTACCCATCAATTTATATGCACCATTGACACATATGAACATGGACACGGATTCTGAACATTTTTAGTGTCAGTTTCTAGCCACATCTAATGACTCTGATAGCATTATTAAGTGTAGTTTGTATTTTATTGTAGATTTCTTTCCTGTTCTAAGATGGTAGAGCTTCTTTTCTTGTGTTTAAAATGACCTACATCATATGGTACTGGAAAGCTTTACTGTCACCAACCAGAACATTTACATGTCAAATAAATGAATAATCACTGTTTAAATTTACAGAAAATAATTGGAACTACCCGATACTACTTCTCATGTCTTTGCCATGAGGATTATTGTCAAAGTCCAGTGAAGTTGGAGGAATCCTCAAAACACCAAATAACCGAGGCAGTATCTCTGTGGAAGTAGATTGCCCAATCTATTTCCGTAGTGATACTGCCTTGGAAACCCAAGGAGGGGTTGCTAGAAGTCAGAAAACGACTCCACAGCAGTGAGTTTGGTTTTCGCTTTACTGTACTGTACTAATGATCCATTTTCACGGACAAGAGCAAAAAAGAAATGGAAATGTGTACTCTTAATAAACCAGCAAATTCGGTTAAGCCAGGTACGTCATTTCTGCTCACGTGAGTTTTTGGTGTGAGCAGCTACACACACTTGCTACACTCCATCTTCTCTTGAATTAGAGCAGCATTCAAGAGAAACACTGAGCATGTGGATCTTCTCGGGCATCAGAATCACAGTGCTGCTGTGACATACCTCCCTCTGGTCTAAATATCAAGGAGCTCTGGTGTCGCTGTGGTTAAAGCATTGAGCTGTTAACCAAAACGTTGGCAGTTTGAACCCACCAGCTGCTCTGTGGAAGAAAGATGAGGCAAGGTACTTCCATAAAGATTTATAGCCTTGGAACGTCCATGGGGGCACTTGTACTCTGTCCTATATGTTATTATGAGTTGGAATCAACTCGATGGCAACCGGGTTTGGTTTTTAATTTAGTTTAATGATCAGTTCCTCATTTCCACAGTCATTCAAGTATTCCTGGGTAACCTTGATCTGTTGTTGCTGTTGTTATCAGGTGCTGTTGAATAGCTCCAACTCATAGCCTTTACCTAAGGTACGGCATTTGTCTTTTGAGGAAAAGTCCTGTCCCTTCACCAGGATACCCAGAGGATTTGAATAAGACAGATCCAGATAAGACCTCTGTTATACAACCTATAGGTTCGTTGTTCTAGTAGCTACTACCAAGTTGGCCCCTGACTCACAGTGGCCCCCCGTGCACAACCAAATGAAATGCTGCCTGGTCTTATACCATCCTCATGATTGGTTGCACACTGGACTGTTGTATTCCATAGGGTTTTCAATGGCTGATTTTCAGGAACAGATCACCAGGACTTTCTTCCTAGTCTGTCGTAGTCTAGAAGCTCCACTGAAACCTGTTCAGCATCATAGGAACAATTTAGAGAAATGATGGTCATGGGCTACCTATGATTCTAGTGTCTTCTCTGAGAAGTATTACACTTTATTAGCAACATAGCTTCTGTGATTTGTTGACCTGACATCTAAATATTTCCCTAACATTTCACCTCAGATGCCACTGAGAGACCTAAGTAAAGATGATAATGCTAAGGAGAGGTGCTTAGGGTAAACAGACTTGCTGAGCAAAGTGCCCAAGCTGAAAGAGTTCTCACTCCTCCAAGCAATCAATTCCTCCTACTTCTGGATGCCTAGCACCCTATGGATGAACAATTGTAATACTTGGTACTTCGTGATTAATTGCAACCATCTAGTTTCCTCCACAGGGCTCCCACCAGGAGAGACTATTCATCTTTGTATCCCCTAAGCCCAGCACAGAACCAGGCCCAGTACAGGGATGCAAAACTTACACAAAACTCACTGCTATTGAGTCAATTCTGACTCACAGCAACCCCCACACTGGGTTTCCAAGGCTGTAAATCTTGACAGAAGCAGACTGTCTCATCTTTCTTCTGTGGAATGGCTAGTGAGTTAGCAGTGAACATTAATAGACTAAAGGTGCTACACAAATGGATCAAATAGGTTTAGCAAGATAGCAGGGGACAAGATCAACATACAAAAATCAGCTGGGTTCTTCTACACTAACAAGGAGAACTCTGAAAAGGAAATAAAAAACAATACCATTTACAATGGCCCCCAAAAGGATAAAATACCTCACAATAAATCTAACCAAGGATGTAAAATACTTAGACAAGGAAAACTACAAAACACTACTGCAGGAAACCAAAGAAGACTACATAAATAGAACAACAATGCTCTTGGACTGGAAGACTTAACACTGTGAAAATGTCAATGATACCCAAACTGATTTATAGATATAATGCAATCCCGGTCCAAATCCTGACAACATTTTTTAATGAAATGGAAAAACCAGTCTCCAACTTAATGTGGTAAGGAAAAGAGGCCCCAAACAGCTAAAGCATTATTGATGAACAACAAAATAGGAGGCCTTACACTTCCTGATCTCAGAACTTACTATATAGCCATAGCAGTCAAAACAGCCTGGTACTGATACAATGACAGACACATAGAGCAAATGAACAGAATTGAGAAGCCAGAAGTAAATCCATCCAACTATGGACAGCTGATCTCAACAAAGAGTTAAAGTCCACTCAATGGGGAAGAGACAGTCTCTTTAACAAATGGTGCTGGCAAAACCGGATATCCATTTGCAGAAAAATGAAAATTAAACAAGATCCATATTTCACACCATGCACAAAAATTAACTCAAAATGGATCAAAGACCTAAATTTTAAACTTAAACATATATCCTGAAAAATAATATGGGACAAAGCTAGGTATTCCAATTTATGGCATAAATACCCACCAAAATAACTAAAAATGCACAAACAACAGAAGATAAACTAGATAATGGGGACCTCTTAAAAATTAAATACTTGTACTCATCAAAAGACTTTATGAAAAGAGTAAAAAGAGACCCTACAAACTGGGAAAGTTTTTGGCAATGACAAAATACCTTACAAAGGTCTAATCTCTAAAATACATAGAAAACTTCAACACCTCAGCAACAAAAAGATAAACAATCCAACTAAACAGCCAAAGGACATGAACAGACACTTCATCAAAGAAGACATTCAGGTTGCTAACATACACATGAAGAGATGCTAGAGATCATTAGCCACTCCCATCTACTGCTGTGGAGTCAATTCTGACTCAGGGTCCCTATAGGACGAAGTAGAACTGCCCAGTAGGGTTTCCACAGCTATAGTTCTTTATGGAAATAGACTGCCACATCTTTCTCTCATGAAACCTCTGCTGGGTTGGAACCACCGAACCACCGACCTTGTGGATGGTAGCTCACACATGCAAAATTGCCACTGTTAAAAAAAAAAAATTAAAACAACAAATGTTGACAAGGTTGTAGAAAGATTGGCACTCTTATCCACTGCTGGTAGATTGTAAAATGGTACAACCACTATAGAAAACAGTATGGTGCTTCCTCAAAAAGTTAGAAATAGAAATACCATATGATCCAGCAATCCCACTCTCAGGTTTATATCCTAGAGAGATTAAAACAGTGATATGAATAGACATATGCACACCCATATTCACTGCAGCATTATTCACAACAGCAAAAAGATGGAAACAACCTAAGTGTCCATCAGTGGATGAATGGATACACAAAATGTGGTACATATATATATAATGGAATACTACATAATGGTAAAGAATGATGATGAGTCTGCAAAACATCATATGGCATGGATGAATCTGGAGGACATTAGCTGAGTTAAATAAGTCAATCACAAAAGGATAAATTTTGTATGGAACCACTTTTGTGGGAGCTCTGCTGGCATAGTGCCTAAGGCATCTGACTGCTAACCAGAAGGCTGGCAGTTCAAATCCACCAGCCACTCCTCAGAAGGAATACTGGGCAATCTACTTCTGTAACAATTTAAGAGTAGCTTTATACACAGAAAGCAACATTCTTGATGGCTACCAGGAATAGGATGGGAGAATCAATTACTAGGTAGTAGGCACGTACATGTTTTCAATTCACAATATGACCAAGATAAATGAGGACACTGAGAGGTACACAAGAATAAAGGACAACTACAGTAAATGCTATAACACAGACAATTCTGCAACAACAGTAATAACAGCCCAAAATTTATGACTAGTTATGTAGGTAGATATGTTGCTAGATAAGTGTGGGAGGGCATATGGGAGTACATATATAGATATAATTGTGGGTATTTGCATACACATATTTGTATATGCTGCATATATTTCATATATATAATGAAGCAGATGGGGTCACAATTATGGAAACTTCTTAGACATATTCAAACACTGCATGAGACTAAGTTACTAAGCTTGAAAACTAAGGACTATAGTCTTGAGGAACATCTAGGTCAATTGGCATAATATAGTTCATAAAAAGAATGTTCTACATCCTAATTTGGTGAGTAGCATTCTGGGGTCTTAAAAGCTTGCAAGTGAGGGGACATCAATCTCAACTGGCATAACATACTATACACAAACATTGTTCTACATCCTACTTTGGTGAGTAGTGACTGGGATCTTAAAAGCCTGCAAGCAGCCATCTAGATGCAATGATGGGTTTCTCCTTGTCCAGAGCAAAGAAGAATGAAGAAAACCAAAAACGCAAGGAAACAATTAGTCTAAGGGACTGGCATACCATATGATCCTCAGCCTATATGACTAGGAGAAGTAGATGGCGCCTGGTGACCACTGTCAACCCTTGAAGGGGGATCTATGTAGGAGATCCTGGGAAGAGTGGTCGATCAATGTGGAACAAAACTCAAAATCATAATTTTTAAAAAAAGGGACCAGATTTGCTAGTCTGATAGAGCCTGATGGAACCCATGAGACTACGACCCCTAGCTGCCCTTCAGGTGTGGAACTGAACCCACTCCTGTGGCTTCCAGCCAAACAAAAGACAGGCATATGAGCTGAACATTTACATTAGGTAGAAACACTCCTTGGAGAGATCAATCATGGGAGAACAGAAGGGCTGTGTATGCATAGGGAGACAGCTCGAGGGGCAGGAGTGCATGGGAGGGAAGGACACAGGGAAGAGGTAACTATGAAGAGGAAGTGGGAAGAGAGCTGTTGCATTGTGGGAAATTATAGTCAATGTCATGAGACAAAGTGTATGTGAACTGCTGTACAGAAAATGAATTTGCTCTGTAAACTTGCACCCAAATCACAATAAAAATATTTTTTAAAAAAGCTTGCAAGTGACCAACTAAGATGCAACTATTGATCTCTTCCCATCTGAAGCAAAGGAAAGTGAAGGAAACCAAAAACTCAAGGAAACAATTACTCCATAGGACTAATGGCCCAAACAAAGCACAGCTTCCTCTACCCTAAGACCAGAAGAACTAGATGGTGCCTGGCTACCGCTACCGATAGCTCTGACCAGGGATAAAATAGAAAGTCCAGGTCAGACTGGAGAAAAATGTAAAACAAAATTCAAATTCAAAGAAAAGACGTACTGGATTGATAGAGAGACTGGAGGAACCCTTGAGACTATCATCTTAAGATATCTTTTAATCTGGAACTGCAGTTACTCCTGGAAGTGACCTTTAAGCCAAATAATAGAATGGCCTACAAAATAAATAATACCTGTGAGGAATATGCTCCTTGGAATAATGAACTATACCAGACCGAACAAGCAACATTTGCCCAGCAAAGATGAGAAAGCAAGGAGAGGCAGGGAAATTGGAGAGGTGGGAATGGGGAAGGCAGAGTGGAAATGGAAAAATGTTGACACACTGCAGGGATAGCAACCAATGTCATGGAAAATTGGGGTGTAAACTGATGAAAAAACAAAAACAAAAACCAAACTCACTGCCATAGAGTCGATTCAGACTCATAGTGACCCCTATTACATTTCCAAAGCTGTAATTCTCTACAGAAGTAGATTGCCAAGTCCTCTTCTGTGGAGTGGCTGGTGGGTTTGAGCCTGCCTTCCTTCTGGTTAGCAGTCAAATGCCTTAGGCACTGCACCACCAGAGCTACTTTTATAAACTGATGAATGGGAAACTAATTTGCTACATAAACATTCACCTAAAACATGATAAATGTTAAAAAACAAAAAAAAAGATTACACAAGCCAAGACTTAACTATATGAGAGAAGTATTTGGAGGGGAAATATATGCTGAGTTATTAAGGAAACTCCTCAGGATAACAACGAACATATAACCACTGGTCCCTCGTCCCAACGTAAAGCAGGAACACGTTTGGAGGAGCCACTGCTCTGAGAGACTATGGCATTTTTATAGACCTGTAGTGATGAGGTGACAAAAGAAAAACGAGACTTAGCATTCACTGAAAGCTCATTTGGCACCATTTCCCTCAGCAGCCTTGTTGATTATTACCATCTCAGCATTTTTTCCTTGGGCTCTTGGGCTTCACAAGTTCTTTACTTTCACCCTCTCTTCCAATGTTATATTTTTTAAATCACATTTAAATCCTTAGTAAACAGTATCAATTTATTTTGAAAATTATCTGGGTTTCAAAAATTGATCAGAATTACAGTGAAATTTCTGAAAGTGCTATCAGCAATTGAAAGTATAGTTTCAGAGAAAAACAGTTTCCTAAACACTGAGGGGACATGCATTGGAATCACACAACCACCTTAATCTACTCTAACATCTATAAAGTTGTTTAATTAAGATCAAACATCAACAATCATGAAGATGACAGATGACACAGGAATCGGCAACAACTTCTTCAGTTATAGACCAGTTTACTGTTGAGTCAGTGAAGACTCAATGGCATCTAAAAACAACAACTAGAGCTGAGTTATAGCAATGGAAAGTTTGGCCACTGATCTGACACACAGAACAATCCCAACTTTTGGGGAAAAAAAAAATTACACACATACACACTAGCCTTTTTCTTTCCTCTGATTTGTTCCACAGAGTAACAAACGTGAGAATGACTTACTTTAATCTCTCACCGCCACTGTCAAGTCGGTCTGACTCATAGCGACCCCTCTTTGGGTTTCCGAGGTGATATCTCTACGTAAGTAGATTGCCCAACCTTCTAGTCATGTTCATTTACAAAATAAAATACATTGATCACTTCATATACTAGATTTAGAAATATATTTCCTACTTCTTCCTCCCCCATCTTACTATCCATGATCTATTATTTTATGCCTTTTAAAGTTAGTGCACACAGGGAGGCAGCTCAGGGGGCAGGAGAGTATGGAGGGATGGACACTGGGAAGAGGTAACTATGGGGAGGGAGTGGGAGTGGAGCTGTTGCATTGTGGTAAACTGTGGTCAATGACATGAGACAAAGTATATGTGAACTGCTGCATGGAAAGTGAATTTGCTCTGTAAATCTTCACCCAAATCACAATAAAATAAAATAAATAAATAAATAAAGTGAGTGCACAGCTTGAGTCTATCAAATCAGTAATGGAAAAAAAGTTTAATTTACAACCCAGCTGGTGGTCCCAATACAGCAGTCATAAGAAAACAAACTTTGGAGCCTTCTACTACTGACAATTAGAAGATGATTAACTGTTTAAATATGCCTAAATTCTAGTCTAGGAGCTCTGGTAGCATAGTGGCTAAGGCACTTGACTACTAACCAGAAGGCTGGCGGGTCAAACCCACCAGCCACTCCTCGGAAGGAAGATGGGGCAATCTACTTCCGTAGTGATACGGCCTCGGAAACCCAAGGAGGGTCACTATAAGTCGGGTCCGACTCAATGGTGCATAACAACAATAACAACAAATTCTAGTCTATTTCTAGATTTTTAAAAGAACATTTAAGAAGCTGAATTTAAAACTTAGTGAGAGTGATAAGAAAGTCTGAGAGAAGGTGCCAAACACCACAGAATGAAATACTCTTTTTCCATAAAAATAATGTATTAGATTCTCAAACCTTTTTGAACATTAGCATGTTTTAATCAACACCACTATAGAAACTAAAGAAAAACATGAAAGCTCAAATATTAAATTTAGAATGGGAATAATAATCTGATTCAAAAGTTAGAGCTACTCTAATATTACTGCCATAAGCACAATAGTTACTAAATCTGAAGTGTCATCAAGATATTGAGCTTAAGTTAAATCTGAATCATAAACAAAAGCAACAACTGGGGGAAAACATACAAATTCCTTTAACCTTTCATCCTTTTGTTAATGATGATTATGGTGGTGCTAACAGGAAACGGTCACAAATTTCTAAACGGTGGTCATTTGTGATCTGGAACAAAAGCAATTCTATGAAAATGACAAATAGCATGCCAGGAAAAAAAATACACACTAATACAAGATTAATCTTATCTAAGGGATATTGTCAATGTGAAAAAAATGTATTTCTTTGAGAGAGCCCAAGCCTTCCTCCTCAGCTCCTGCTCTGCCTATCTTCCTACCTCTCAACAAAGTTCTCTGGGGTCTGGTCACCCTGAAGGGAATCAGCCTTGATTCTGCATCTCTCTCAAAAGCGGCCCAAACCCCTTTCCAACTTTGTGTTACAACTTCATAGAACTGTAAAGCTAAAATTATTTTACGTATAATGAAACAAGCTGAGAAAACTTAGGTAACTTACACAAATGACTATAGGAGTCACTGCTAAAATGAAAACTTACTTCTTTTAACATTCATGACACTCCATTTACTCTATCACATCCTAAACACAAAGGACACCTTGCAACTTTTTAAGTTATTTGTATTTTCCATGAGCTTTTGTTGGAAAAGAAAGTAATAAACTCAGTAGGAAATGTGTGATTCCTATATGGTAAAGTGTGTATGTGTATATGGTGCATGTGTATGACATGTATGTGTGTGTGTGTGTGTGCATGTGTATAAACCAAACCAAACTCACTGCCATCAAGTCAATTCTGACTCATAGCAACCCCCTTTGGGTTTCCAAGGTGGTAAATCTTGACAGAAGTAGATTGCCCAGTCATCCTTCCACAGAGTGGCTGGTGGGTTTGAACCACCAACCTTCTAGTTAGTTGTCAAATGCCTTAGGCACTACGCCACCAGAACTCCTGTGTGTGTGTGTGTGTGTCTGTGTGTCTGTGTGTATTCTTTTAGTACCATGAACTAACATTCTTTCTTTATACTGCAGCAAATGTGAAAATTACCTGAGGGGAAGTAATAGAACAAAGCGGTTATATGCACAAACTCTGGATCTAGACCACCTGGGTTCAAATCTCAGCTATATCATTACTATGAATATTGTTGTTGTTGTTGTTGCTGCTGTTAGGGCCATCAAGTCAGTTTCAATTCATAGTGACCCTATGTACATACATATGTACAACACAAAACGAAACACTGCCTGCTCTGGCACCAGTCTCACAATCATTGCTACGTTTGAGTCCACTGTTGCAGCCACTGTGTCAATCCACCTCATTAAGGGTCTTCTTTTTCGCTGACCCCTACTTTACCAAGTATCCTGCCCTTCTCCAGGGACTGATCCCTCTAGTAATAGGTCCAAAGTACGTGAGACAAACCCTCATCATCACTGCTTCTAAGTACCATTTTGGCTACACTTCCTCCAAGACATATTTTGTTTTCTCTTCTGGCAGTGCATGGTATATTCAATATTCTTTGTCAATACCATAATCCAAAGACATCAATTCTTCTTCAGTCTTCCTTATTATTGTTCAGCTTTTGCATGCATGCATATGAAGTGATTGAAAATACCATGGCTTGAGTCAGGCACACTTTCGTCCTCAAAATGGCATCCTACTATAACTATTACCTCTCTCCATTTCAGTTTCTTATCTACACCCTGGGATAATATAACATGACCTACCTCAGTGAGTTCTTGAGAGAAACAGATGAATCTGTATATGTCTGGCATGCAGAAGAAATCCTCAAACACAGTAAGTGCTATAAGATTATAAACTATTTTTATCATGTAGGGATATGGTATATGCATAAAATAAACACTGTAAGGAAGACTCAGTAATTTTTATGTAGAAAGAAAACAAACAAAAAAAAAATTGAAAGTTCCCAAAATACAAATTGTTGCAGTTTTAGAAATACTAACAAGGGGCTTTGAAACTACAAAGAGCAATTCAAGGAAAAACAACAATGATATCAAGTAATACAAACACACAATTGCCTGGGCCTCTGGCACTTGCACAATAATTCTGATCTAATAGGAGAAAATAGTATACACCAGCCCCCTCCTGCCACATGATCCTCTTCTCCATAAATCAGCAAAATGCCTGATTAAAACAGATGGCTCTTAAATCATGCCCTGAAGACTGAAGCATCCTACTCACAACATCAGGAGAAACAGGATCTCAAGAGTGTCAGAACAGGTTCTCCATGGAGAACATTCTTTCCTCACTTGCTACAATATGATATCTCAGAAGCTGCCAGTTAGAGAAACCTGAAGAGAAAGACCACTAGGCTTTTAAAGTAAAGAACAGAAATCTAGGGGGCTGTGGTGGTTCCAACCCCAAAGGCTATGGTCCTACCCTTTGAGGCTTAGCTTATGACTTGAAATAGGCTGCACACTTGTTACAAAAGAGCCAGCAGAGGCATGGGTGCGGGGGGAGAGGGTGGCACGAGAGCTTACAGTATCCACGGTATCTGTTCCACAAATAGGAATTAAAATCTACTTTGAAAGAGAAAATGCTCACTTGCATACGCATCTTTCCTTTCTCCAACCAGGCTGTACGTTTTCTTTACCCCTTACTACCCAGGTTTACTGAGAAGAAACAAGATAATTGAATCCTTTATAATCTCAGTTGGACTTTCATTTTCCTCATCTGTTGTTGTTGTTTGTTGTTATGTGCCGTCGAGTCGGCCCCAACTCATAGCAACCCAACCTTCCTTCCGAGGAGTGGCTGGTGGGTTTGAACTACCAGCCTTCTGGTTAGCAGTCAAGTGCCTTCGGCATTGTGCTACCAGAGCTCCTTTACTCATCTGTAGTGAGATCATATCACTCACCAACTTAAAATTTGTTTTAATGGCCTCTTAACATCTTTCTGGTAAAATTCCCTGTACAACATGACCCTCAAATACAATTCTACCTTTGCTTCCACACTTCCCCATGCAACCTACACTCCAAGGCTGTCTTTTCTCCTAGGCTTCATTGATGATTTTCCTCCTTCTGCTTGGAATCTCTCTCCTATCTGTCCTCCCCTCCTTATAAGTCTCTACTTCCATCCTATTCTTTTAGCGGAAATCACTATCTCCTTTTTAGTGAATCTCTTCCTTTACAATTCTTAGATTCCTTTTATTTACCTTCCTGCAGCCCTGTTGTTGTTGTTGTTGTTATGTGCCATGCTCTGCTGACCTTGGGACTTTCAATGGACTTGAATTCATGGCCTGCCATGTGGTTTGGTAACATTGAGACTGTGCTCGGACCCAACTCATAATGACCCCTCCTCGAGTTTCCGAGGCAGTTATCACTATGGAAGTAGATTGCCCCATCTTCCTTCCGAGGAGGGGCTGATGGGTTTGAACCGCCAGCCTTCTGGTTAGCAGTCAAGTGCCTTAGGCACTAGGCTACAGAGCTTCTTCTGCAGCCCTACTCACCCTAAATTATCATTCTGATTTCTGTATTCTTAGAATGCTTTTCAATACTACTGTTGTTGTTGTTATGGGACATGAAGTCAGACCTGACTCATAGCAACCCCTCCTTGGGTTTCCAAAGCGGTATCACTAAGGAAGTAGATTGCCCAACCTTCCTTCCGAGGAGTGGCTGGTGGGTTTGAACCGCCAGCCTTCTGGTTAGCAGTCAAATGCCTTAGGCACTATGCTACCAGAGCTCCTTTTCAATACTACTAATATGACCTTTTATTTAACTGTATTACAATATTTATGTTGTTGTTGTATGTACTGTCATTTTATATCCTCCAATAAATTGTAAGCTCATGTGGGGCAGATAACAATGTTGTTAATTCACACAGCCTGGTATCCTCTCTGTGCTCAATATATTTGTTTGTTGATGTTTCTATAGCAATTATTCATTCCTTTTCTATAGCCTCCACCCATTTTATGGACCAAGAGGTAGGTAAACTGCTTTGGTTACCTAGTGCTACTCAGACAGGAATATACCACAAATGGGATGGCCTTAACAAACAGGAGTTTATTCTTAAAATTTGGAGGCTTTAAGTCCAAGTTCAAAGTGCCAGGCTCTAGGGGCTGATTGAAGGCCCCTCAACCTTGGGCTTTAGCTCTGCCTCCAGCTCCCAGCCCACTGAAGCTAGAGGCTTTTCTTCACTCAAACAGCTGCTGGCTGCTAAAGCTGACAAGCCCAAGGTTGACAAGTAAAAAGGCACAGTTTCAATGTTACCAAACCACATGGCAGGCCATGAATTCAAGACCATTGAAAGTCCCAAGGTCAGCAGAGCATGGCAGGCTGCTGAACTACGACACGGCTACATGCAGGGTTCAAGCATGCCATGAGCTAGAGACCATTCCCAAAGCTGTTTCTTAAATACGGCAAGCAGACCACACCCTAAAACAGCTACTCAGCTGCTTGTGGTAGGTCCCACCATGGAGTTGATTGCCAGTCTCATCATGGGGAATAATACCACCAACTGCCCAGCCTCTCAACCAGGCTCAACCAAGTTGACACACAAACTTAACCACCACAATTCCACTCCTTGTCAACTTGGCACCTGTACAGATCTCCACTGGGTGATTCTAGTCCCCTAATTCCTCAGTAGTGACCTCAACCCCTTGGCCTGGTGGGCCCCATTTCTCTCCCTCTTGGGCATGGCAGCCCTGCCTCCTCACTCTTGGGCAGCGACTTGACTCCATCCCACTAGCTCACATGAATGAGCAGCCCCACACTCCAGAACCAAGTCAGTGAAGGTCTGGCTCTTTGAAATCTAGGGGGCTGTGGTCGTTCCACCCCCAAAGACTATGGTCCTACCCTTTGATGCTGCGGCAGCTCTGCTTCCCATTCCCTTGGTCTTTCTGCTTCTGCCGATTAATGCCAAAGGCAACCCACTCTGCAGGACATCTTCCTGCCCCCAAAGCACTCAGCTTTCTTGCTTCATGGGCCGGCCAACCTGTTACTCTATTTCATCATTTCATGCTGATCTCTTCTACCAATCAATGCCCGAAGGCAACCCACTCCACTAGGAAGCCACCTACCCAAAGGCATTCAGCTTTTTCCTCCATGGGCTGGTAAGGCTGTCACTCTCTCATGCCGCTCTCTGGGATCTGCTCCTGCTGTCTCCAATGCTGGTCTCTTAGCTCTGCTCCTGCTGTCTCTCGTGCCACACACCAGGGTCTCAGGTTAAGGACGTACTCCACTCCTGTTTCCACATTTGAGGTATCTGTCAGAGCAGCACCCCACTCTCTCAGTACCATATTCTGTTTGGGTTACCTAGTGCTACTCGGGTTACCAAATCACACAGCAGAGCATGAATTCAAGTCCATTGAAAGTCCCAAGGTTGGCAGACTATGGCAGGCTGCTGAACACGACATGGCTACATGCAGGGTTCAAGTGTGCCATAAGCTAGAGACCATTCCCAAAGCTGTTTCTTATATATGGGAAGCAGACCACATTGCTAAAGCAGCTACTCAGCTGCTTGTGGTAGGTCCCACCATAGAGCTGATTGCCAGTCTCATCATGGGGAGTAACTACCACCAGTTGCCGAGCCACTCAACCAGGTCCAGCCAAATTGATACACAAATTTAACTATCACATAAACCAACAATTGCATCCACCCCAAATCAAAAACCAAACTTACTACCATTGAATCAATTCCAACTCATAGCGACTCCCACGGGGTTTCCGAGGCAGTAAATCTTTATAGAAGTACTTTATCCTGTCTTCCTTCTACAGAGTGGCTGGTAAGTTTGAATGACCAATCTTCTGGTTAGTAGTCAAATGTCTCAGGCACTATAGCCCCAGACCTCCTTGCAGCCACCCCACTCATTTTAAAACCTTGCTTCCAGGAAGAGGATGAATAATCACTCTTCCAAATAAAAAAATAAAAACAGTCCTCTTCATTCAATGGAGTTTCCAGTGTGTACAAAGCTCAACTAGCGATTAAATACACACTGTAGGTTTTAGCCTCAAGGAGCGGAGGGGGCATATATGTGATAAATCTCATGAGAGCAAATGGCAATGATACTGGCTAAAGGTGTGGTACAGACGACAGGAGACCTGAAAGAGGTTCTTTGTGGTTTGTGGTGGTCAGGAAAGTCATCCCAGATGTGATGGGGCTTAAAGACCTGTGATTTTTCATATAGGTACAGAGAAAAGGGTCAAGAAAGAATCCCAGATTTGCATGGAAAGAGACAGCAAGTATGAGAAGACACTGTAAGTGGGGAAATGCAAAGTTTTTCAGGAGGATTAAAAATCAATTCGTTATGCTCGGAGAGATAGTCTAAGGACAAAATGCTGAAAGAGTGGTTAAGGAAGAACCAGGTTGAAAGATTTGAGTTTGATCCTTCAATGTTGTTGTTGTTGTCATTATGTGCCGTCGAGTCGGACCCAACTCATAGTGACCCCTCCTTGGGTTTCCGAGGCGGTATCACTACAGAAGTAGATTGCCCAACCTTCCTTCCAAGGAATGGCTGGTGTGTTTTAACCGCCAGCCTTCTGGTTAGCAGTCAAGTGCCTTAGGCACTACGCTACCAGAGCTCCTGCAATAGCATTTGCCAAAAGTGGGATCTACACAGTAACTTTCCAACAAGTTGCTACTAAAATGGAGTGAGGGGGGATTCAGTAGCTGTTAAGTTCAGAAAACACTAACTACTAACTGTATTTCCATCCTGGAGATTAACAACATATACCAGAATACTAAAGCCCACAGGGAAATCCTGCATAAGAACCCTATTTATCTCTGTGCTTCTTCACATTTCCAAAAGTTTTCGTTTTGAGAAACTAATTTGAGAAATGCTGGACTCCAAAGTAATATTCACATTTTTCAAAAGTGTAGACCACAGAGTTGACAAAATGATGATGGCATAGATGAAAGTGGAGCTGGAACATGGAGAGAAAGAAAAGTGTTAAGAGAGGTGAAAATCTGTGAGGAATTAGAAAGGTAAAGTTAGAAATGTTTCAGACTCTTCCAGAAAATTTGCCAGAATTAGTGAGGTTTCTGTGAACACCTAGCAAACACATTGCAAATTCAGATCTGATTGCATTCATTTCCTAGATCAAGCAAAAATTTAAAATTTAAAAAAAGGTATCTGTCTGTACAGAAAGAGGCACAGTGATTGTAAGTAATCTATAAATGAACTCTTCGTTACGTAAATATATATCCTTGTAGACAATAATCCAGAGACTGGCTGCTCATCAAGGGTCAGTGGTTCGAACCCACCAGCAGCTCCACAGAAGAAAGATGTGGCGATCTGCTTCCATAAAAGATGTAAAGCCTTAGAAACCCAATGCGACAGTTCTACTCTGTCCTAGAGGATTTCTATGACTCAGAATCAACTCAGCAGCAATGGATTTGGTTTGGTTTAGATAATAAACTGAAATCAAAGCCACTGTGGTTTAGAACATTTTTCTTTTTAACCAGGTAAGAGCAGTTACTGGTCTGAGATCCTAGAATCCAGAAGTACCAGCCAATCTAGGCACAATATTAACAAAAATGTCGTGAGCTCAAATGGCAAGCAATTAACAATAGTGTTCAAAACAGGAATGGATTTATGATTTTCAACACTTTGGATCTCCATTTATCCAGGTTCTTCAGTTTAAGCACATGGAAATACTTTACAAACGTTGCTTCTAATCCTTTCATACAAAAAAAAAAAAAGTTTCAGGCTTGAAAATAATTGAACTCTTTCAAGCACCATTTAGTAAACACTATGTAACAACTTTCTAGGCTCCTGTTTTCCAAATGGCATTTCTTGGAACTTCCATTCCTTGAGATGTTAACAGAGGGTGCATATTTGAAAAAAAAAAAAAAAAAAAAAAGCCTGGTGTAAGAAATGGCTAGGTACTGTTGTTGTTATTAAGTGCCGTCTAGTCGTTTCCGACTCATAGTGACCCCATGCACAGCAGAACGAAACACTGCCCAATCCTGCGCCAGCCCCACAATCCCTGCTATACTTGAGCCCATCATCGCAGCCACCGTGTCAATCCATCTCGTTGAAGGCCTCCCCCTCTTTCATCGACCCTCCACCCTACCAAGCATGACATCCTCTCCAGGGAATGGTCCCTCTTATGAAAACATGACCAAAATAGGTGAGACGAAGTCTGGCCATTCTTGTTTCCAAGGAGCATTCTGGCTGCACTTCCTCCAGGACAGATCTGTTAGTTCTTTTAGCAGTCCATGGTACTTTCAGCATTCTTCGCCAGCACCACAATTCAAAAGCATCAACTCTTCTTCGGTCTTCCTTGTTCATTGTCCAGCCAGCTCTCACATGCATATGAGGCAACTGGAAATATAACGGCTTGTGTCAGGCGCTCCTCAAGGAGATATCCTTGCTCCTCAGCACTTGATACAGTTCCTTCACAGTTGACTTTCCCAATGCTACACGTCGTCTAATGTCCTGACTGCTGCTTCCATTGGCATCGATTGTAGAACCAAGCAACGTGAATTCCTTGACAACCTCAATCTTCTCTCCATTTATTGTGATGCTGCTCATTGGTCCAGTTGTGAGGATTTTTGTTTACTTTATATTGAGATGTAATCCATACTTCAGACTGTATTCTTCAACCTTCATTAGTAGGTGCCTTAAGTACTAGGGTGGCTTAAAACAAAACAAAACAAAATTTTTTTCTCTCATAGTTCTGAAGGCTAGAAGTCCAAAATCAAGATGGCTGCAGAACCGTGCTCCCTCTGAAAGCTGAAGGGGAAAATCCTCTTGTAGCTTCTGATGGTTGCTGGCAATCCATGATGGTCTCTGGCCATCACTCCATCACTCCAATTTCTGTCTTCACATGGCCTTCTTATAAGGACACCAGTCATCAGATTGGGGACCACTCTATTCTAGTATGACCTTATCTTAACTAATTATATCTGTAAAGATTCTATTTCTAAATAATGTCACATTCTGATGTTCTGGGTAGATATGAATTTGGGGGAGACACCATTCAACCCAGTAAGGAATAGTTAAGCACTTTACTGCTTACCAGAAGGTTGGTGGTTCAAACCCACCCAGCAACTCTGCAAGAGAATGACCTAATGATCTGTTTCTGTAGGGATTACAGCCAAGAAAGCCCTGTGGGGCAGTTTTACTCTTTCACATGGGGTTGCCATGAGTCAGAATTGACTTGATGGCTGTTCTGGTTCCCTAGTGCCACTCTGACAATACCACAAATGGGATGGCTTGAACAAACAGGAGTTTATTCTTACAATTTGGAGGATTTAAGTCTGAGTTCAAAGTGCCAGGCTCTAGGGCTGGTGAAAGTCCCTCAACCTTGGGCTTCAGCTCTGCCTCCTGCTTCTGGCCCACTGAAGCTAGAGGCTTTTCTTCACTCAGACAGCCGCTGGCTGCTGAGACTGACAAGCCCAAGATTGACAAGTAAAAAGGCACAGTCCCAATGTTACCAAACCACACAGCAGGCCATGAATTCAAGTCCATTGAAAGTCCCAAGATTGGCAGAGCATGGCAGGCTGCTAAACAACGACATGGCTACATGCAGGGTTCAAGGGTACCATAAGCTAGAGACCTTCCTCAAAGTTACTTCCTACATACTGGAAGCAGACCACATACCCAAAGCAACTACACAGCTGCTCCAATAGATGCCACCATGGAGTTAATTACCAATCTCTCCATGGGGCATAACTACATTCAGCTGTCCAGCCACTCAATCAGGCCCAGCCAAGTTGACACATAAACTTAACCACCACAATGGCACACAACAACAATATTCAATCCAGCAGAGTTAATGTATTTCTTTACTGTAGAGTTCTCAGAGCCTTTGTAATATTTTACATTAGGAATCTTCAAGGCAGAAGGGATGCTATCCACCATTTACACATTTTCTCAACCTGGGATTCCTTCTTTTGTGACTACTGTGTGTAACTGATATTGCACAATTTTTGGAAGACATAAGATTACCTGTTTCTGGCAGGAGTTAACTGGCTTCCTCAGTAGGGATATTTTGAGCCATTATGATATTAATAACCCAAATGTCCTCTATGAGGATAGATGTGCGCTCCCTGGTGTGTGTGGGGAGGTGGGGGGAAGAGTTCTGCAATAGCTGTAAGACCTCACAGTTTCAACTGTCTCTTCTTTAAGAGTTTCCTTAAATCATTGTATCTTTCTCATAGACCTCATGGTTATCATGAGGATCAATTGAGACCCTACTTGTGAGAGTATTTTAAAAAGAAAAAGCATTACCAATGCTTGGCAGGACACTGTTTTTAGGAAGTGGAATGATAGAAATTTGCCTCTTCTGAAAGTCCTTGGTACTAGCTTCTCTCATGGCAATGATAACAGTTTATATTAAAACCTATTTCAATTAGAACAAAACTCAATTTCTTTCCATAACCTATCAACCCTTCATGATGTGGACTCTGCCTTCTCGGGGGCCACTTCTCATGCCACTTCAGTCTTCCTTCTGTTCTTCAGACACGTCCCCAACCCTTTCTGACCTGAGGGATTCACACATGCCATTCCCCCCCTGCACGAGCTGTTCTTCCCCAGGTAGAGTCCTCCTCAAGTCTCAGCTCAAATGTCACCTCTCTGCAGAAGGGCCTTCCCTGGCCATCCTTTCTGAAGTGATGGCCATTCTCTACTTCAATAGCCTATTTTATTATCTTCAAAGTACCCAGCATCATCTGACATGGCATCAATTTATTCATGTATACTCTTGTCTAGCTCCTCGTTCTAGAATGTAAGCTCTGTGAGGACCAGAACCCATGGCTGTCTTGTGCACTGTGGTCGAGCATCTGGAATCTAGGAGATCCTCACTAAGTATCCATTGAGTGTTAGAAGTTTAGGAAAATGACTGCCTTTCGTGAGAAAGAAGGAAGAACTCAGGGGGATAGAAAAGGATAAAGAGGTTTCTGTGGTAACATTCTAGTTCTTATCTGCATGGTGGTTACACGTGTGTGTTCACTTTGTGACAGATATAATTCATCAAGTTGTAAGTTTATATCTGGGTTCTCTTTTTGGGTCCTGATTTCAAGTATCTGTTTGGGTGCTGATTTCAAGTATCTGTGATGAGTTGGGATTTATATAGTCATGAATGTGGGAATCATAATAATTTGTTCTATTTTTGAGGACTTATAATGAGCCCTGGGAGCTCTGGTAGCATAGTGCCTAAGGCACTTGACTGCTATCCAGAAGAGGCTGGCAGTTTAAACCCACCAGCCACTCCTCAGAAGGAAGGTTGAGCAATCTACTTCCGTAGTGATATTGCCTCGGCAACCCAAGGAGGGGTTGCTCTGAGTCGGAGCCGACTTGACGTCACATAACAACAACAACAACATAATGAGCCCTATACACTATTAGGCACTTCCTAATATGTTATTTCATTGATTCCTACCAAAAAAAAACTACAAGCAGTCAGTCACCACAACCCATTTTACAGATGGCAAACCTGATGGGCACACGGAATTTGTAACTGGTTCTTGGTCAAACCACCTGAAAGAAGAGCTGGGATCTCAAACCACTTTGTTTTAACTCTAAAACCCACATATGTTCTACTCTTCTAGAACTGCTTGAAAGTTACTTCTAAAGTCAAGTTTGGTCTTTTGAGATGTCAATATCTTTCTCCATCTCTTTCTCTACTTGGAGGACTTCATAATTTCACAGACTAAGAGTGGCCCAATTCTCCCCTTATATTGTAACTTCTTGGTACTATGAACACCATAGCCAGACAAATTTCACCTTCCCATCAAACACGCCAGAAGTGACATAATCTGGCACAAACACAAACACTAGGCAGAAAAGGGCAGTACTATCCTCCCCAAAAGTGGCCTGGTGCTACAAATGGTTAAGTGCTCCACTACTGGCCAAAAGGTTGGCCGTTTGAACACACTGAGAGGCACCTTGGAAGAAAGGCCCGATGATCTGCTTCCGAAAGTTCACAGCCTTGCAAACCCTACAGAGTGCAGTCCTATTCTGATATACACAAGGTCACTGTAAGTCAGAATCGACTCAACTACAGCTGCTTTGGTTTTTTTGGTCTTCCTCAGTGTAGCAGGGGTGAGGACATGCCAAGGTAATGAGATGTTCCAATCTCACCTGGGTGTTCTTTGGACTCCTCAGGGTCAGGGGTAGTTTCTTCTCTGATCTGGGGGTTCATGTCTGCTCCTGAATTTGAAATCTGACCGGGCTCTGGTGTTTTTCATGTCATTTAGTATTTCTTTGGAAGAAACAGCACTTTTGGTTAGCAGAGATCTGGGGAATAAAGCAGTAGTGGAGAGAAAATACATTCTGATTTTTTTTCCCCAAAATAACTACTTGCACCATTGGATTAGTGTACTGTAACAACAACTGAAAAGGATTTGTTTCTCCAAATAGAGGGTCACCTTGGAGTGATTAGCATGGCTGCCAAAACCTAATCCCTTCGCAAACTCCTAATGGTGGCACTGACAAGTTTCTGCAGGAAGAAGTTTGGCAGGCAAGTACTACAGGAAAGGCCCTGACTTACACCTGAGGAAACGCAGATGGAAATGAAATTGTTTGCTTTTCCTTCCACATGTCTGACAGATTCCCCCTATTTCTATGGGGTTTATAATAAAGGTGTCAGACCTTATCAGAAATTTCATGGCAGCCACACATTATCAAATAAATAAAAAGAACACTCTTTTGTCCTGCCTTTGAAGTTTTCTTAAGTTACTCTGAATAGCGTCTCCCTCTGCCAAGTTTCCTGTTTCTCACATAATGAGATACTTTCTAATTAGCATATCACAAATATTCCTGATCTTCTTTACAAGTCCTGATACATTTTTAAATGTTTCTTTTAAAGCACATCAGGATTTTTCACACTTTGTGAAGAGGTAGGAGAATTAAAGCTATCTGTCAGCTCAATTCTCTAATTTCTTTCTCTTCCTGTTCTCTTTTCTTTCTTTCTTTCTTTTTGTTGTTGTTGTTGTTTTAAACCAGACAGGCAGCATGGGATAGTGGAAAGGTCACAGGACTGAAACCCAGAGTTCTGGATGTGGGTTTTGTTGACCCACTTAATTAGCTGTCTCACTTTAGGCAAATTACTTCACCTCTAGGGCCTTTGTTTCCTTTTCTGTGAAATGAGGAGGTTGGACTAGATGGAAAGTCTTTCACAGTTTAAAACACAGTGATTCTATTTGTGAAGCTTGAATAATTTCACATCTCCTTATTCAAAAACTAGAGCAAGTTGTTTTCTTTGACTTAAAAATTCACAGTGAACTAAATATAAAGTAAGTATAGACATCAATAAAAAGGAATGGGATTTTTAAAGGGACCCAGATATATGACTGCAGAATTCTGCATTACCTTTCAATAGCAGAAAAATGTTCTGCTTCTTCCCTAAAGAGAAGTAGTTATATTTTTGCTTAGCTTTAGTATACAGAGTCCTTGAGTGATGCAAACAGTTAACCACTAGCCAAAAAAACTGGCAGTTTAAATGTACCGAGAGGAACCTCAGAAGAAAGGCCTGGCAATCTGCTTCCAAAAGGTCAGAGTCTTGAATACCCTAAGGAGCAGTTCTACTCTGCCCACATGGAGTTGCCATGAGTTGGAACCTGCTTGACAGCAACTATCAAAAAAACTCACTGTTGTCAAGTAGATTCCAAGTCATAGTGACTTTATAGGACAAGGTAAAACTGTCCCTTAGGGTTTCCAAGGCTATAATTTTCACGGAAGGAAATTGCCACATCTTTCTCCCACGGAGTGGCTGCTGGGTTTAAACAGCCTGCCTTTCAGTTAGCAGCCAAGAGCTTTAACCACTGCTCTCCTAGGGGTCTTCCCACAGCAACTAACAGCAAGAAAATAGGTTGACTAAACTTGCACATATATTCTAATCTATCTCTATATCAATGAATGTAACTAATACGAACTAATCCCAAAATGAAGAATATTGTAACAATCAAAGTCTTGAACATCAAAAAGGTTTTCTAGTCTTTTTGTATACTAGGAGAAAAAAATACAGTCAGTTTAAAATAATTTGGATTGTCCCACTAGCATCTGGGTTTCTATACTTGTAATACCAAAATCATAAAAACAGAAATTTGTCTTGGTTTTGATTATGAGCTCCTGGAGAGCAAGAGCCATACCACATGCTTTTTGTGCCTCACTGTTTTAATTTGCCTAATCAAAACTGTCTGGTGCACTGTAAAGAGGCTCCACACTCTGGACTTGCAAACTCTTTCTTGCCACGGCCACGTTTACATCCATGTCAAGCTGTCTCCCTGCCTTTCACACTCTCCACTGTGCTCAGTTTTGCAGACTTCCAGGCTTGGCTTCTCCTTGTCGTCTTCTCCAAGAAGGCCTGCCCCTATTACCCTGCTCATGCTGCTGCTCAGGCCAGGACTAACCACCACCAACTAAACTTGGTGTATGCACACAGCACCAAACCAGATCAAATGTTATCCATATTAGAGCCTTTCTCGCTCCACAGCAGCGTGATTCTGCCTTGATTATAGCACTTAACATGCATACCATATTGTTAACGTGCAGACTCTCACACTCTCACACTCACTGTGCAGGAGCTAGAACTCACAGGTAGCTTAATCACATTGGTAGTCCCAGGACCTAGCATGTGACAGCCAGGCGGCAGGATGACTTAGGAAACAGACAGGAGGACCAAGGCTGACTGAGCACCATGGGAATTCTAAGAACTACCCTTCCATCATCTCAAGACCCCACCTTCCTGAAACATGTACAGCACGTTAATGCAGATAGCTACCTGTTGTTGTTGTTGTTGTTGTTGTTATGTGCCGTCAAGTCGGACCCGACTCATAGTGACCCCTCCTTGGGTTTCCGAGGCAGTATCACTACGGGAGTAGATTGCCCCATCTTCCTTCGGAGGAGCGGCTGGTGGGTTTGAACCGCCTTCTGGTTAGCAGTCAAGTGCCTTAAGCACTATGCTACCAGAGCTCCTAGATAGCTACCTAATTGTGGTTATTTAAAAAAAAAAAAAAAAATCGAACTTATTCCTGATGAGGGTAGAAATGCTGAGGACTGAGAAAGTCAGAAATTCTATATAAAGACAATTTTTTAAAAATTGCACAGGTAATAGGAAGCCACATATTTTAGTAGGAGAATAGTAATAATCGAGTTCTAAGATTATCTTTGATTAGCTTTTCTTTTTTAAGATTATCTAGCAATGGTGTATACAGTACATTGTAATGGCATAGTGATTAAGTTGTTGTTGTTGTTGTTGTTATATGCTGTGGAGTCGGACCCGACTCATAGCAACCCCTCCTTGGGTTTCCGAGGCAGTATCACTACGGAAGTAGATTACTCCATCTTCCTTCCGAGGAGTGGCTGGTGGGTTTGAACCGCCTTCTGGTTAGCAGTCAAGTGCCTTAGGCACTATGCTATAAGAGCTCCTAGTGATTAAGTAAGAAGTACTTTAACTGATTATGTGGCCATGAAAAACTGTTGTTGTGTGCTATCGATTCCAAATCTGATGACCTTATATGACAGAGTAGAACTGCCCTATAGGGTTTTGTGGGCTATAATCTTTAAGGGAGCAGATTGTCAGGTCTTTTCTCCTGAGGAGCCGCTAGTGGGTTTAAACTGCTGACCTTTTGATTAGCAACTGAGCACTTAACAGTTGTACCACCAGGGCTCCTTTGAAAAAATATTACAAATAATATTTATAGATGTGAAAATGTGATCATGATAGTTAAAAAAAAAGCTACAGAACAATATAGATAATCACAATTTATAAAGTATTTTTACATTTATATATAGATAGATAGATAGATAGATATAGATAGATAGATACCATAGGAAACAGAAGGATAAACAGCAAAGCTTTAAAAGGGATGCTATGTGAGTAGTGAAATATGTGCTTTCCCTCTTCTTTCTTGCCTTCTTTTCCTTTGTTTATCTGTATTTTTAAATTTTTCTACCATGAACATGAGCCACTTGGGTAATTTTTAAAAGTCTCCTCTGAATAAGTAAATAAGCCATTTATAAATATTAAATAGTGTGGGGATGAGGTGGTGAGAATGTGGCTGCAGGCAGTGGCAATGGGAATAGAAAGAAACGGAAGGGAGAGCAATCACAGAGGAAGAACAATTGGGTGACTGACTGCCTGGGGAGTTCAGGGGAAGTCAGAAAACTAGAGGGACTTCCAGGTTTTCAGCCTAAGTTAAGTGGGGAAATGCTGGTTCCACTGCCAGAAATGAGACAGTATGGAGTTTGGAAGAAAAGATGATAGGTCTGCTTTTAGACATGGTCTGTTTGGAGTAGTGACTGAAGTTCAAAAGACATGTTAGGACACGAGGTGGCTGTAGATTTAGGAGTGTTTGCCCAAGAAGGGGTCACTTTGAGTATGATCCGACCACAGTGCATGCGCATGCATGCCCCCAAGCCAGGTCAGGAGTCTCTCTAGGCGTCTTTACAGGAGTTGTAGCTCCCCCAGAATCAGCTGCCTGAGTCGATTCCAACTCACAGCCACCCCATGTGTGTCAGAGTACAACTGTACTCTATGGGGCTTTTCTGAGGTGTCTCTGGGTAACCTCAGACCTTCAACTTTTCAATTAGCAGCCACTTTTACCACCTAAAAAACCCCTCAAACTCACTGCCATTGAGTCAATTCCGACTCATAGCAACCCCCCTTTGGGTTTCCAAGGTTATAAATCTTTAGGGAAGCAGATTGCCCCACCTTCCTTCTGCAAAAACAGCTGATGGGTTTGAACTGCCAGCCTTCTGGTTAGCACTCAGACCTAGGGATTCCAAAATTCTCACAGTGGGGCTCTTTTCTGGCTGTGCTGATATGGTCTATTTATTTGTCTGTCTTCCTCACTAGACTATCGACTCCAGGAGGCAAAGATCTGTTGGTCTTGTTCATCATTTCATCCTCAGTAACTAATCAATGCTTGAGAAAGGAATTACTAAATCCTCTGTGGTGATAGAAGTAGTTAGAGTGGAGGAAATATCCCAGGGAGAGAAGAAGGAAATAGGAGAAAATGAAACTTAGGAATTACTCACTTAAACTGAGGAGGTAGTAGTACCGCCAACAAAATCGATGCAAAAAAGGACAGCGCAACTTTCCAGAAACCAAGGAGGGAATGTTTCAAAATCGAAAAGGAGCTCAGCAATGACCACTGTGGCCGAGAGTTAGAAAAGACAGGATGGAGGGGAAGTTTCCTAATTACAAGGTTGCCAGTGATTTAGGGGAGAAAATTTTAGGCGAGTGGGAGGGACAAAGGCATGACAGGTAGAAGAAACAGGTAAGAAAATAAAATGAATGAAAGCAGAACAGTTTTTTAAGTTGCACAGTGAGAAGGTAAAATAAGGCAACTCAAGGAGAAACTGAGCCAGAGCAGACCTTCATCAATCAGAGAGTGAACATGTTAGTATGCAGGAGGTAAAGAATCAGATTCAGCAGGAGCTGGCTCATATGGGATCGGGCAGAACAATTACCCTTGAGAAAGAAAAGGAAGGCTGTTTGATCTCCCTGTCTTCTAAACCCCTGCAGCACTCCCTGCCTATACCATACAATTTAGCTCTAATTATACACTCATATCATTCAATACTGCTTCTATGTCTTCTCTCCCCATTTATATGACACAGACCAAATCTTTGGGACTTTCGGTGGTAAATTCTCAATGAGATTTGGTAACTGACTGTTTCAATCCCATAGTATATGTGCCAAAGAGAATAAAGCTATAGACAATGTATATGCAATAACTATTAAACAGGCACTATTTGACTAACCAGAAGGCTGGTGGTTCAAACCCACCAACCACTTCTCGGAAGGAAGATTGGGCAATCAACTTCCGTAGAGATACCGCCTCAGAAACCCAAGGAGGGGTCAATATGAATCAAATCGACTGGACAGCAGTGAGTTAATGCCAAAAAGCACTATTTTTTAAAGTAGCACCTTATCATCTTTCTTCCCTTTTTCCCTAAAGCAAAACACCCCATTGTATTTGGGCGTAGATCTGTGCAGACTAATTGCATAGCACTGTTTCACAGGGACCAACTTACCATTAACCGCCAGTCAGCTGAGGACAGGTAGATGGGAACACGATACCCTTCAGTCTAGATGGAGACTGATCTCCTGTGATAGGCCCGTTCAGGATCCCATAGTGCACACTTAGCATGTTCCTATGAAGGGCACATCCTTGCAAAACTCTCCTGCAGCCTCTCAGGAAGGCCCCCAGCAAGGCCAGAAATGAAACCTAAACTGGAAGTTGAATCAGGACCAGCATGCCAAAGCAGCCCCAGCTTCAACTGAGCTTGCCCTGGTCCTGACACAAACTGGAGCAGCTGAGCCCAGAGAATTCCCAGAATTCGTTATAGGCTGAAGATTTCTATCAAACTGGTACCATTAGATAGTTATGCCAAATGTCACTTCAAAAAGAAAGCAGGAGAGAGATGAAGGGCTGCATTTACCTTCCACTCACCTACTTCCCAGACAAATCACTACATTGCTCAACATGTAATTCCAACCATACCTTCCACTGTCTTGCTTGCTCACATGTATTTTGCAATATGAAGTTCATTTAGTACATTTTTTTTTCAAGATTTAAGATGCTTACATATGCATAAAAAGTATGTTTGGAACATATTTATAATAATCTTTATGGAAGATTTATCCACAGTGAGATCTTTTCAAAATGTATCAAAAATAGAACATCATTAGTTTATCTTCAAAAATGAGCTTGGATTTCCAAGTTTCTCTTGCTGTAAATTATACTTTTCAGCAAGAAAAAGTGAACATTAAAAAAAAAAAAATGAACATGTGGAAATTATATGACTGGTTTTAGGACACTGGTGTCCATGTAGTGCACTGAAGCAATAATTTATCAAACAAGACCCAAGTGTCCAAAAACCCTCATGGCACCTTTCTCAGGTGCCTAACTTACTCCCACAAGACTAGCTTATGAATGAAAGGAATTTGCATCATTGATTGAAGAAATGGAATGGGCTGCGCTAACATTACAGCACCTTGCAGTAGAAGCAATTCAACTACATGCTTGAAAATGAACATTTGAGATGTGTAGTTTACAGAATTAAACAATTAAACTAATGTGTGTGTGTTTCAGCTTATTCACTAAAGTAGCATTCAGTGGTTCTGGGAATTAATTCTGTTATTTCCACCATCCCTCATTTTAATTTGACCAAATACTCCATAGTGGATCCTTCCATGAATTTTAGATTTGAAAAAAAAGAAAATTATGATGAGGAGTTTCTTATTAGATATTAAGATTCTGGGGCTGGCAAGGAGAAAACAAATCTATCCATGAAGGATTTCATATCCAGGATCTAATCTAAGCATCAGAATCTCAGCTTTCAATGGTGCCAAATTAGTCAAGAATCACCAAGTATTACACTAAATCCATATGCACATTAAAAAAAATACTCCCTGTTTATAAACAAACTTCCATATGTCTTGGGTAGAAAAATCACTAAATGACAATTAATTGGCTGACTTCTGCAATCTGCCATTAGTTGCTATTTTCAAGTTGAAATTATTCCATTAAATTTCATTTTCAGTGCTTTCTACCAAGCCTAGTTAAAAGAAAGTTTCTATTTCTCAGTTTGTCAAATAATTTACCTAATGATTTCATTTCGGAAGGAAGGTTGGGCAATCCTACTTCCCCAGTGATACTGCCTCGGAAACCCAAGGAGGGGTCGCTATGAGTCGGGGCCGACTCGAGGGCAAATAACAACAACAACAACAACAATGATTTCATTGGGAGCTCTGGTAGCGTAGTGCCTAAGCCACTTGACTGCTAACCAGAGGCTGGAGATTCAAACCCACCAGCCACTCCTCGGAAGGAAGGTGGGGGATCTACCTCCGTAGTGATACTGCCTCGGAAACCCAAGGAGGGGTCGCTATGAGTTGGATCCGATGGCACACAACAACAACGATTCCATTTACATAGGCTTTATTCTCATTTTTTTATGTAAACATCTTAGATATGGGTCTCTCATTCACTACTTGTTACTTAAAAGCATACATTTACTTTTTATTTTAAAAAAAAAGAATATTTTCTCCCTCTCCTCCCCAGCTAAGTGAATCTAGTGTTAAGGGCTCAAGTTTATAAATTCAGATCTACTCTAAACAAATATAAGTCTTGATTAAAACACACACACACACACACACATGATCTGAATGTTTGTGTTTTATCTCTGTACATGGATCTCAACTATAGGGAATCCAGCTACTGGCCCAAGCCATAATGGGAAATAATCAAACACAAGGCCAAAAAAAAAAAAAAAAAAATCATCTAATGATATTTACTATGGGCTCATCAGAAAGTACCTTCTCTTGGACAATAAATAGAAAAATCCAAGCTAACTGATATATGACATGATGAACCAATCAAAAATACTTAAATGTGTTTCATAATGACTTTTCCATAAGTTTCTGGAAAGAACACAAAAACACATTGTACAAGAACAATCTGAAATCAGAGAGCAATTTACAAATAACTCTACATTTACAGAGAAATCACGGAACTATGGAAACCCACGCATAAAGGTTTATAACGACAGTATGTCTCACATGAGGCACACTAATAACTTCAGATATTCCAGATTTCTGACCAACGAACTATTAATTACCACTGTTGCCATAAATAAATAAATAAATAAATAGTCAAGTTTTATGAAGTATTATATTTAAAAATTGAGACCAATTTCTGAATTTCTTCCATCTAACAACATACCCCAGAGTTCAATATACTTACTCTCCAGTCTGGGCCCTGGCTTTCTGGTTTTTGCAAAGGGTCTGTAAAATGTACAGATGGTAGTAATCAGTGTCTTACTTCAAATCCTGACGACTGCTGTTTTTATTCTCTTGATTTCCTTTGGTGCCAAAGATGTCCTTATATTCCAGAGTTACCGCATGTTAAGTGAAACTGCAACATTTTATTGCATTCAGCATTTCAGGTTTCCTGATTGCTAATTCAAACATTAAAGATAGCTATGCTCTGTATATTTTTCAATCCTCTTCTTTTTTTCTTTTTCCCTCCCTGGAAAGGTACTGGGCTCTCCTTAAGCGACACAGAAATTTAAAGTTGTGCTTTTCTAGACTGCGTTAAAATAAATACTAATGCAATTCATTTCTACCTTCAGACATATTTTTCTTTCCCTGGTTGCTCCGGCAGTGTTAATTTTCCCACAGTCTCCTGTAGTGGTGAACGGCTTGTCTGGGCAAGTAAGATAACACTTGGGCAGGAGATTAAAACCCACACTGAAGACATTAAGTACCTACAGCACTGGGCTCTGATCCACTCAGCAGTCTCCAAACAACCCTCACCTTGACGTGAAAAAAACTAGAAACGCCTAACTACTAAGACAATCTCATTTTGGCATTCCCAGAGTCTTAAACCACCTGCATTTTATACAATAAAATGGTGCCTCAACTTAGATGCCAGTACAAAGAGGAAATGCCTTACTTCATTTAGCTTTGCCTTGAATTATGTAAACTTTGAACCACAGCAGAGGTCTAGATCTAAACATAAATCCTATTTTGTCCCGAATAGTTCTCAAACACACACACACTGCTGTCAAGTCATATCCAACTCATAGCAACCCGTCCTCGAATTTCCGAGGACGTATCACTATGGAAGTAGATTGCCCAACCTTCCTTCTGAGGAGTGGCTGGTGGGTTTGAACCGCCAGCCTTCTGGTTAGCAGTCAAATGCCTTAGGCACTACGCCACCAAAGCTCCCAGAATAGTTCTGTTGTTGTTGTTGTTCTTATGTACCGTCGAGTCGGACCGGACATATAGCGACCCCTCCTTGGGTTTCCAAGGCAGTATCACTACAGAAGTAGATTGCCCAACCTTTCTTCTGAGGAGTGGCTGGTGGGTTTGCACCTCCAGCCTTCTGGTTAGCAGTCAAGTGTCTTAGGCACTACGCTACCAGAGCTCCTAGAATGGTTTTGGTGGGTTAATTTTTCCTAATACTGTCTTTTACTTTCAAAAATATCCTGGTTACATCAATAAATTATTTAGTTACTTCATCTAGAGCTTTGACCTCAGTCCTGCAAAGTTCTTCCTTGAACGTGCCATCCATGTTTGAAAAAATAGTTGACACCCATACTCAAAAATTATAGGTTCAAATACCAACAGCCATTTGGACCTTTAAATACCTACAGCTTTCTACCATATATTATTTACACTTACGCTCCTACACTAACATAAAACCATTTCTTTTGTTTTCTTTTAAATTTTTTCTTTTTCTTGATTAACAGAAATATCTTAAAGTTTCACCTTGAACTTAACAGGAAAAAACCAAATCCTTTGTGGCTTACAGGAATGCTCCTTCCAAGGTACCAGGAATGGTTAGATTGTTCAATCTGGAATAACTGGGATGTGAGTGTGATAAGACTGTGTCTTCCTCATTATTTGCTGCATGATTAAAGAATGAAAGAGAAGGTAGCAACATATTCTTCTCTTGACATTTTTGAAAGAAATCATACCCGAGAATACTGATGTATTATCCCTATGTAACAGTTATTGTAGATGGACATTATAAAATATAGTAAACATGAATTCTTGTCTTCTGGCTGAGGGAAATGATACACACACACACACATACACACACATGTATACACATACATATACACATACACGTACACACACATATATTTGTCCATGAAGAATCTAAATAAAGTTTGTAAGCACAACAAAATGCAGATATTTGGGGAAATTGGGTATCTCTGCAGAACATAGTTGTTGCTGCTGCTGTTGTTGCTGTTGTTAGGTACTGTCAAGTTGATTTCAACTTATAGCTCCCCCATGTGACAGAGCAGAACTTCCTCCACAGGGTTTTCTAGGCTGTAATCTTTATAGGAGCACATGCCAGGCATTTTTCCTGTGAAGCCACTAGGTGGGTTTGAACAGCCAAACTTCTGGTTGGCAGCCGAGCACTTAACAGTTGTGCCACCAGGGTTCCTTCTGAAAAACACTGTTGTTGTTGTTATGTACCATCGAGTCAGACCTGACTCATAGCGACCCCTCCTGGGTTTCCAAGGCAGTATCACTACAGAAGTAGATTGCCCAGTCTTCCTTCCAAGGAGTGGCTGATGGGTTTGAACCGCCAGCCTTCTGGTTAGCAGTCAGTGCCTTAGGCACTATGATGCAAGAGCTGCATTGTTGTTGTTAGGTACCGTCAAGTTGTTTCTGACTTATAGCGACCCCATGCACAGCAGAGTGAAACACTGCCAGATCCAGCGCCAGCTCCATGATCCCCGCTATACTTGAGCCCATTGTCACAGTTACCGTGTCAATCATCTCATTGAAGGCCTTCCTCTCTTTCATCAACCCTCCATCTTACCACACATGATATTAGGGAGGAAGAATCAACCAGAACACTGAGAGATGGAGGGAGAGGAGAGGAATAATGGGGAAACAAAATGAAAAGGAAACAAAGGTAACTATTTGAAGGAACAGCTTATCCTTCATGGTACATGGAAGTAGAAACAGCCTGCTGAGCTCTTCCTTAGTCCCCACTCCCTATCCAATCATACTCTGTTGTCACCTGATGGAGACAACTCCAGTCTGTGTTTCCAGCTCTATCACCC
The DNA here is from genome assembly GCF_000298275.1 of Orycteropus afer afer. Lineage (NCBI taxonomy): Eukaryota > Metazoa > Chordata > Mammalia > Tubulidentata > Orycteropodidae > Orycteropus > Orycteropus afer. Next base: position 2,080,743 of record NW_006921660.1, read on the forward strand.
TCTTTCCAGTATCATATAACCAATATTAACATCTCTACCTAGGAGTCCTATGTATTATATGGCTCATACTCAATACATTTTAGCCCTGAAAATTATTGTTGTTTCCGTATTACATATTTTTGTTAATGCCACCACCTAGGCTCAAAGTCTAATGTTTTCCTCTTGCCAACTCCTGCAAATGTGACCTCCATAATATCTCTTGCACCTATCCGCTAGGAAGCTGTATCCCAATGCATCGCTTCTTTCCCCTCCTCCGCAGGGGCCACTGGATCCCCATCTACAGCAGGCAGGACCTAATCTTCAATTCCCTAATAATAAATAGGAAAGCTGTTAAGCAGCTCAAGTATAGAGTCCATTTCTATCAATGCAGAGAAAGCTACTGTTCATTTCTTGGAGAGGTATCACTTTTACAGGTGAATAGGTGGTCATTAAGGTACATTATGTGACAATTTACTAAATGGATTCTACTACCTATGCTTTGAAATGACCCCTGCATGTCACCAAGGTGAGCATTTCCCATACTGATTAAAATGATAATCTATTTGGTTCTATAAAAAAAAAAAAACAGAGAGTAAAGGGATTCAACTAGAAAGTAATCATGAAAAATATTTTTTGTTGTTGACAGTAAAATTGATAACATTTCTATCTGTAATTCTTCTACTATTAAACTGAATCTTTTTGACATTCAACTCTACATATTCAACAAATATGTGATAAACATTTATTGAGCACTGACTATGTACCTTGCACCACACTGTGAGCTGGAGATACAGCTAAGAACAAAATTGAGAAAATTTCCTGCCCTAATGGAATTTATATTATTGTGTGATAATTACAATGTAATTCAGGAAAGCATAAGCAGCTCATCTGACTTAAGTCTAGGTGGATTATCAAGTATCTATAATTTGGGGAAGGTGAAGACTTTAAGAAAAAAAAATAGATTGAAAAATGAATCCCAACTCAACACATCAATACCCATTGATTACTCATTGTAATCACTATTTAGCAGCATTAGAGAATTTTTTCCCCTCTTAATATTCAAGGAGAATTCTTTCAGAAGTGTTAGTAGATATGAATGTCTCATTTCATGTAGAAAGTAGATAGAATTTAGCAGCCAGTTGCCAAAAAACAACATGATAGCCAAATAGAGAAATAGCCATGACATGGAAGTATGTAATCCATAGAATAGAAAGACCTTGGGTAGCTTTCAATTTACAAATATATATATATATATGCAAACATTTTAGCCATTTTTAAAAATGTTTAGCTACTGGAGTAAGGATATATCTGAAATCATTCAACATGAAATGACACATAGAAATATTATAGAGGATTTTCTGCTGCAGACGGTGCTGAGGAAGCATAGTTTAAGTCTTTTTTTTTTTTTCCCATTGCCATCATGTTTAAGTCAGAGTCTCCTAAAGAGCCTGAAAAGCTGCAGAAACTCTTTGATGGAGGATTGAGATTTGAAAAAACAGATGACAGGTGGAGGAGCCATTTTGAGCAATGGGGATGCTCATGGACTGTGTGGTAATGAGAGACCCAAGCACCAAGCATCACAGGGGCTTTGGGTTTGTCATTTAGTCTACTGTAGAGGGGTGGCAAGGCCACACAAGGTTGATGGAAGAGTTGTGGAACCAAAGAGGGCTGTTTCACAAGAAGAGTCTCAAAGACCAGGTGCCCACCTAACTGTGAGAAAGATCTTTGTTGATGGCTTTAAAAAAAGACACTGAAGAATATCACCTAAAAGATTATTTTGAGCAGTATGAGAAAAGTGAAGTGATGGAAATCATGACTGAATGAAGCAGTGGCAAGAAGAAGGGCTCTGCTTTTGTAACTTTTGATGACCATGACTCCATAGATAAGACTGTCATTCAGAAATACCATACTGTGAATGGCCACAACTATGACATAAGGAAAGCTCTGTCAAAGCAAGAGATGGCTAGTGCCTCTGCTAGCCAAAGAGGTTGAGGTGGCTCTGGAAACTTTGGTGGTGGCCAAGGAGGTGGTTTTGGTGAGAATAACGACCTTAATTGCAGAGGAAACTTTAGTAGGTGAGATAGCTTTGGTGGAAGCCATTATGGTGGTGGATATGGAAGCAGTGGGGATGGTTATAATGGATTTGGTAATGATGGAAGGAATTTTGGATGTGGCAGTAGCTACAATGATTCTGGCAATTACAACGACCAATCTTCAAATCTTGGACTCATGATAAGAAGCAACTTTGGAAACAGAAGCTCTGGCCCTTATGGTGTTGCAGGTCAAACCACCAAACCAAACAGCATCAGTAACTATGGCAGTGGCAGAAGGTTTTAATGATTATAATGACAGCCGGAAGCAAAGCTTAACAAGAAAAGACAGCCAGAGAAATCACAGGGAAGCTACAGGTTACAACAGATATAGGAACTCATCCAAGCACACTGTGGCAGGACTTTGCTGCTAGAAAGAAGACATGTGTTAAACAATGCTTATGTATGGGGGGAAAAAAAAATCAACAACTGTATTTGTGACTAATTATATAACAAGCTATTTTAGTTGCTATAGTTTATTTATTTATTTATTTATTTTGGCACACATGCTATTGATTGCCAAATGTAATAGTCTGACCATGAAGCTGAATAAATGTCTTTTTTTAAAAATTGTGCAGTGTTATGTTGGTGGGACTGTAAAATGATACAATCACTGTGGAAATCAGTATGGCAATTCCTTAGAAAGGTGGAATTAGAAATACCATCTGATCCTGCAATCCCATTACTAGGTATATATCCTAAAGAAGTAACAACAAGGACAAGAATAGATATATGCACACCCATGTTGATAGCAGCACTATTTACAATAGCAAAGAGATGGAAACAACCTAAGTGCCCATCAACAGAAGAATGGATAACCAAACTATGGTACATACACATAAAAGAATAACATAGAATCTGCAAAATACTGCATAATGTGTATGAACTTGGAGGACATTATGCTGAGTAAGTCAGTCAGTCACAGAAGGATATATATTGTATTCATTCACTATTGTAAAATGTCAAGGAAAGGTTTATATATGGCAGGGAACTTTGTTTATTGGTTACTAGAAATGGGAGGTGAGGGGAAGGAACACTGCTAGAGAGGTAGAGACAAGTAGTGATTTGGATGAAGAGAAGGGCAATTTACCAAAAGTGAGTGATCAATACAGTGGCATGGAAGAAGAGGAACACATAGAGAGGTACCCAGGAGGTACAGACAACAAAGATGAATGAACCCTTTTGCATGCACAGTGCTGCACTGTCACTGATGGCAAGCACTGATCTATAGATGGATAGATGGGTGGACAGGCTGAATGACCAGGTATGTCTAGGCAGGGGGGAATGTGTCTATGAACATGTACAGGGTTGGCAGATGATGTTTCTACGAGCATGTTTGCATGTGCTATAAGAATGTCTGCGTGTATAGTAGAGGTGACAAGGGACAAGGTTGTGGTGACTTCTTGCCCACAGCCAGCTACCCAGAGGGAGTGAGTAATTGGACGTGCAGGCATGGGACCATGGTTGCAGAAGACATCAAGCTCAACTGGCATAATATACTACACAAAAACATTGTTCCTACTTTGGTAAGTAACAACAGGGGTCTTAAAAGCTTGCAAATGGCCATCTAGATGTAACGATGGATTTCTCCTCATCCAGAGCAAAGAAGAATGAAGAAAAGCAAAAGATGCATGGAAACAATTAGACTAGCAGACAATGAGATCCTCAGCCTATATGACTATGTGACCAGAAGAACTAGATGGTGCCCGGCTACCACTGTCAATCACTTGGAGGGGGATCAGTGCAGGAGATCCTGGATAGAGTGAGAGAACAATGTGGAACAAAACTCAAAATCATTAAAAAAAAAAAAAAAAGACCAGATTTGCTGGTCTGATAGAGCCAGGTGAGATCCCTGAGACTATGGCCCCTAGTTACTCTTCAGGTCTGGAACTGAACTCACTCCTGTGGCTTCCAGCCAAACAATAGACAGGTATATGGGCATTTACATCAAGTAGATATACTCCTTAGAGCGATCAATATCAATCATGGGAGAACAGAAGATCAGTGTATGGGGAGGGGTATGCCTGAGAGGGAAGGACATAGGGAAGAGGTAACTATAGGGAGGAAGTGGGAAGAGAGGGGTTACAATGTGGGGAATTGCAGTCAATGTCATAAAACAAACTGTGTATGAACTGCTGTATGGAAAATGAATTTGCTCTGTAAATCATCATCCAAATTACAATAAAACTTTAAAAAAAAAAAAAATGCAGTGTAAAGTTAGCCTACTCTTAAGCCATCTTCATGAATTACCCAGACAGGGTGAAGTTTAGAATTCCTTCAAAGTGTTGCCAGGTTCCATTCTAAATTAATTTACAACCTTAGAATACTGCTTGGGGGCAGAGAAGCCACTGTCTTCAGAAAACTTGGTGTAGCTGAACTGTCAGTTACTGTGTTGGCTTTGAAATTACCATTATAATGGTTACCCAAGCAAGTTACAAAATTTATCTGGTTATAAAAATAAAAATGATTGTTGGCACATCTTATGCAATATATCTAAATTGAATAATGGTAGCAGATAAAATTTTGGATGGGATTGAAACTTACATATCACCCATTATCATGTGTAATCCAAAAATTATTTAATATTTTGAAAGAAAAATATTATAGAGTATTAGTGCCATGGTCAGAGTCCCTGGGTGGTACAAACTGTTAATGTGCAGCAACTGATTTTAGAGTTGTTGTCAAACGTTTAAAAGATTCTTACTTTTCTGATTTCTTGAGAATAGTGAGAGAGCAGAGCATGACAGGACATGAGAGGAAAGATCCAAGTTTGTGTATTAGCTTCCTTTCCCACCCGTCTATTGTTGTTGTTAGATGTTGTCTGGTCACTTCAACTCATGGCCACCCTATGTACAACAAAATGAAACAATGCCTGGTCCTATGCCATCCTCACAATCACTGCTACATTTGAGCACTGATACAGCCACTGTGTCAGTTCATCTCATTAAAGGTGGTCTTCTTTTTGCTGACCCTCTACTTTACCAAGCATGACGTTCTTCTCCAGGAACCACTCCATCCTGATAACATCTCCAAAGTAATTGAGGCAATCTTGTTATCCTTCCTTCCAGGAGCATTCTGGCTGGACTTTCTCCAGGACAGATTTGTTAGTTCTTCTGGCAGTCCATGGTATATTCAATATTCTTTGCCAACACCATGATTCAATGTACCAATTCTTCTTCAGTCTTCCTTATTCATTGTCCACCTTTCACAAGTGTAATGCAGTGTCTGCAAATATCATGGCTTGGGTCAAGCGTATCTTAGTCCTCAAAGTAACATCTTTGCCTTTAACACTGTAAAGAAGTCTTTTGCATGAGATTTACTAAATGCAATACATCATTTGATTTCTTGACTCCTGCTTCCATGGGCATTGGCTGTGGATCCAATTAAAATGAAATCTTGGACAACTTCAGTATTTTCTCCATTTACCATCATGTTGCTTATTGGTCCAGTTGAGCTCATAGTCTCATAGAGAGGATAAACTATTAAATAAGCAATTCTTATCAAGAATAATAAAATATGCCTTATAAAATGCTATCCACACATAGGTTATCACTACAAGTGTCTAAGTTTCATAACTGGTAGATATTAAAATGTCATGTTTTCACAGTATAGAATGGAGCAGTCCAGATACAGATACAGGTAGTCACTTCTGTCACAGGGGTTCCTGCTCACTTAGTGGCATCGTCTGGCTCCAGAACAAATCCAGCAACCCCTCAGAAAGTAGGATAGGAATGGGCACATATGGACTCAGCTGTCCAGGGGACCCTTGGCCCAACACTCATGGATCACTGGCCAGTTGTGAGGCCTTTTGACTTCTTTTGTTCTGAAGAATCACTTTATCCAGGAACCACATGGGAAGGAAGGAGAAAATGAACTACTGCCTCTATTATATACCTACTCTGTGCTGCACCAGGAAATATGTAAACTGTTCTCATTAATCCTCAACCCTTTGTCAGATTCCATTGTCCTCATTTCATACATAAGGAAAATGAAGATAACAGAGGAGAAGAAGCAATGATTACATATAGGCAGGGATTTTAATCCTTGTTTGAGGAAGTTTAAGCAACTATTAGGAAACCATGTCTACCTTTTTTACGTTTCTAGAATTTCTAGGAGAGTGGGAAGGCTATACTCAGTCCATCTCATGTAAACCAAGAAAAACCAGTATTTCCCTCTGGCTTTTCCCATAACAAACCAAGTGTTAGGAGCCAACTGGCTATCCCAAGGTTCAGACTTTTGTATTCTGAGCCTTGATGAAATAAACACACTTGACCTGAATAAAATAGTTCTATAAATGTAATTCTAAAACTCCAAATACTGTAAGAAGCTACAGCCTAGAAAAATAATTTTATTTCATGAATGTGAAGATGTTTTTCCAAGACTTAGTTTTGCAAGACTTAGTTTGTACAAGATGTTCTGGTTACCTGGTGCCGCTCTGAAAAATGGGTGTATGTGTGTGTGTGTGTGTGTGTGTGTATATATATATATATATATATATATACCACAAATGGGATGACCTTAACAAACAGGAGTTTATTCTCTCACAGTTTGGAAGTTTTAAGTCCAAGTTCAAAGTGCCAGGCTCTAGGGGCTGGGTGAAAGCCCCTCAACCTTGGGGTCCAGCTCTACCTCCTGCTCCCGGCCCACTGAAGCTAGAGGCTTTTCTTCACTCAGCTGCTGGCTGCTGAGGCTGACAAACCCAAGGCTGACAGGTAAAAAGGCACAGTCCCAATGTTACCAAACTACACAGCAGGCCATTAATTTAAGTCCATTGTAATTCCCAAGGTCGGCAGAGCATGGCAGGCTGCTGAACAATGGCATGGCTACATGCAGGGTCCAAGCATACCCTAAGCTCGAGACCATTCCCCAAGGCTTCTGCTTATATACAGGAAGCAGACCACATTCCATAAGGCAGCTAGCTACTCAGCTGCTCCCAGTAGATTCCACCATGGAGTTGATTACCAGTCTCATCATTAGGAATACTACATCCTTCCAGCTGCCCAGCCACTCAACCAGGCCCAGCCAAATTGATACACAAACTGAACTACCACACAAGACTTAGTTTTGCTTACTTTGGACATGTCCAGGAAAGATCAGTGTCTCTAGAAAGACATCATATTTGGTAGAGGGTCAGTGAAAAGAAGGGAAACCCTTATGAAACAGATTGACACAATAGCATCAACAATGGGTTCAAACATAAAATTGTGGAGGTGGTGCAAGATAGGACAGTGTTTCAGTCTGTTATACATAAGTCAGTGTGAGTCAGAGCCAACTCAATGGCAACTAACAACATCCTCAAAAAGAACAGAACATTTATCGTGAATATTTACTATCTGTCTTAGTTCTCTAGTGCTGCTACAACAGAAATACCACAAGTAGACAGCTTAAACAAACAGAAATTTATTCTCTTAAATGGTTTAGGAAGCTAGACATCTGAGTTCAGAGTGCCGGCTCTAGGAGAATACTAGGCTAGAAGTTTGAGTTCTGAATGCTGGGTCTAGAGGAACACTTTTTTTCTCTGAGTTCTAGGTGGAGGTCTTTCAACCTGGGGCTTCAGCTCTGCCTTCCAGGCCTACTGGAGCAAGCTGGAGGCTTCTCCCGACTCATGCAGCTGCTGGCTGCTGAAAATGATAAATCCAAGATCATCAGGCAAAACAGCAGATTGTTGGTTCACACGCTGCAAAGGCAACAATCCCAAGTTCAGCAGGCAACAAAGCAAGTAACTAGTTTAAGTCCAGGAACTGAAGATGGTGACAGGCCAAATGCAGGATCCAAAATGAGCAAAAAGCTAGTGACCTTTCCCAAAGCTCTTCTATATATACTGGGATCAGGCAACACCCTGAGGGTAACTCCCCTTCAGGTAATTAGCTGCTCACAGCAGATTAGACCATGGAGGTGATTACACTACGTCCAGTCTCATCATGGAGAATCACTACATCCAGCTGCCAAGCCACTAGAAATCATGGCCACACAACCTTAACTACCACACAATTATTATAAAATTACTTATTCACTTCCTGCTTTATTTTTTATCAGCCATTTTGTTTTTCACTTTCCTATATATAAGTCTCTGCCTCAGTCAGCATTTCAAGAAAGCAAAACTTAAATTTTAAAATTGTTTAAGTGAAAGGAAAATCTGTTTTAATTCCCTAACCATCATTAGCTTGTCCCTGAAATCCTAGAAAATTTACCCTTAAATGACTCCAACAGAAAGGTGACCTTTCCCAAGAAGAAAACAGATCTACTCCCCAAAATTTCCCCAACATTTAAAATGAGATACTAAACATCAAGAAGAGCTGGCAAATTATGGAGAGCAGTAACAGGAAACTCTGTTATCTAGCCTAAAAGATAAGGTTTAGACAAGTGCTTTTCATCTACTCTGGAGGTTGTAGGAAGCAGCATGATGTGACAACTACACAGCCCTTGAATCCCAGCTCTCTCACTAATTTGTGAGGTGATCTTGGGCAAGTCTTCCCAACTCCCCATACTTCTAGTCTTGATCTCTAAAGTGGGGGATCATGCTATAATAATACTAACCTAGTGACTTGACAAGGTTGCTGTAAAAACAAAATAAAATAAAGTTTGAGAAACATACAAACACACACTATACATTTGCCAAGAATCATTATCATGGTGCTCACGTGGTGGGCTAAGAGAATGAGGAGTCACAAGATGTAGCCTTCCACACAGATGTTTATGACCAGAAGAAGGAAATCTCAGCCTACACATGAATGAAGGTAAGCACTTCTTGCTTCGGTCTTCTCCTTTTTGAATTCTCTACTCAGTCATTAAAATCTGCCACTCAGCTCAGAAAGAGACAAATTGGGCCTTGACTTTTTGAGGATAGAGATGTGGGATCTTGGCAAGAGTGAATGCAGAAGCCCATCAACCCTCTGAGACTATTAACTTCAAATTTGCTCTTGTTGTTGTTGTTATGTGCCATCGAGTCAGACCCGACTCATAGCGACCCCTCCTTGGGTTTCCGAGGTGGTGTCATTACAGAAGTAGATTGCCCAACCTTCCTTCCAAGGAGTGACTGGTAGACTTGAACCGCCAGCCTTCCAGTTAGCAGTCAAGTGCCTTAGGCACTGTGCTACCAGAGCTCTTTTGCTCTTCTTACGAGAATAGAAATAAAGAAATTAGGAATGATTCAGAAAATAGTAATAAAAATAAACTTTTTAAAGCTTTGTTGTTGTTGTTATGTGCCATCAAGTCAGACCTGATTCACAGCAACCCCTCTTTGGGTTTCCAAGGTAGTTTCACTACAGAAGTAGATTGCCCAACCTTCCTTCCAAGGAGTGGTTGGTCGGTTTGAACCTCCAGCCTTCTGGTTAGCAGTCAAGTGCCTTAGGCACTACACTGCCAGAGCTCCTTTTAAAGCTTTAGAATAGCCATAACTAGAAACATTCAAAGGCGAAGAATCTCACATTTATCAGTAGCCTACAACATCCCATATACTATTCCCACTATAGAGCTGCCATTCAAATGAACAATCCCTAAAAACCAAAAAACCAAACTCACTGCTGTCAAGTCAATTCCAACTCATGGCAACTCCTGCTTGGGTTTCCCAGGTAGTATCTCTATGGAAGTAAATTGCCCAATCTTCCTTCTGAGGAGTGGCTGGTAGGTTTGAACTTCTGGTTAGCAGAAGTTAGGCACTATGCCACCAGGCACTACAAATATCATCTCATTTAATCCTCACAACTATTCTATGAAGTACTGCTATATCCTCCAGTTGAAAGTTGAAGAAACCAAGGAGAAATTGGATGGAGTATGGTATTCCAGTCATGCTAGGGTTAAGGGACAGAGATTTGACCCCACCTCTGTCAATGCTTCCAGGCAGTGTTTCATTATCAGTCAGAGCCTGTTCACCTCAACCTAACAACTGTCATGTCTATCTTATGCTAGCATCTTAAAAAGTCTCATGAAAACTCAGAAAGCGGAATCAGAATGATCACCTTCTTACAGATAAAGGTGCTGAGCTCAACGAGGAAACTCACATGGAAACTGAGGACGCATCCTGGTGGCCTCCATTCCTTCACCTCACAGCCAGCCCTTTTGGCTCCTTCATATCTTCAGCTGTGTCTATTCCTCTCCATCTCCACAGCCTTCACCTCACTCCACACCACCACCACCTCCCAGCCTTAAATTGCAAATGCTTCCTTGCTGGCTTCCCTCTCAATGTGGTCTTCATCCAATTTCTTCCTCAAACCCTACAATCAGAGTTATCTTGACAAAATAAATACAAATGGGGGTATTGCTCCAGCTTTGAATTCTAAGTGGTCACTCAAATCTATGAGATGAAAATTCACATTCTTTATAATGATAAAACATGAGACAATGTTTATCAAACTGTGTCATGGTCCATTATGAAACATGAAACCCAATGTACTTGGTTGACAATTACGTAAATTATTTAAAAAAAAAAAAAAAAGGAAAGAAAGAAGAAGAAACTAGGATGTAAAGTGTTAGGATACATAACAGGCATTAAGTATATTGTTTTTGTGAAAACTGTACTCAGGTACACGTGCCTTTAGGCATGATGAAACCCAATGTACTTGGTTGACAATTACGTAAATTATTAAAAAAAAAAAAAAAAAAGGAAAGAAAGAAGAAGAAACTAGGATGTAAAGTGTTAGGATACATAACAGGCATTAAGTATATTGTTTTTGTGAAAACTGTACTCAGGTACACGTGCCTTTAGGCATGCCCCAGGTCATGAAGTGTGTGTGCATGTGTCTACTCATCCACAATGTACAACGTTTTTCTTTCTGGGATCACAGTGAAGAGTTTGAACACCCTGGCCCAAAGGCCCTCACTGAGGAGCCCCTGTTCTCCTGCCCACTCTCATTTCCTGCTCTCCTCTCTCACACAGGAAGCTCCAGCTCTCACCGAACCAGTACTGGTCCAATGGAAGAGGAGGAGAAGCCTGTTGGAATGAGCTCCTTCCTCTCTACCTCCTCAGCTTCCTCCACTTTCTCACACCAGGACCCTGCCTGGGTCACTCATAGTGGGCCTCAAAGCCAGACTATAATACCACTTTCTCAGCAAACACTCCCTTTGCCCCATCTCTTGAGTCCCCACAACACTGGTGTCTACTATTGTATAGATAACACTTACCACACTGCATTACAATTCCTTATTTAGGTATCAGAGTCCCTGGCAGACTGTAAGCTATCTGAAGGCAGAACAAGCTCTCTTATATTCATTCCCTATATGCTCTGCCCCTATAACAATAAATGCCAATAAATATTTGTTGCTTGGATAAATGAATACCCAGTGAGTGACAGAGCTGGGATGCGACCTCAGTGAGCCTGACTCCATCCAGAAATCCAAGCTTTGTTTACCTGGAAAGGAGGAAGCCATGGTATGACTCCAGACATGCTCCTCTTTCTCCCTCTTCAGAGTCAACCTGTCACAAAATTCTACTCTAATAATCTCTCTCAAAAGCACCTTGTCCATTTACTCCCTCTTTATACCCACAGCCACCTTCCTGATGCAGGTCTCCATCATGACAGCCTTCTAATTATCTTGCTCCTCTCTTTTTAAATGTATCTTCTAAAAACAATGAAAATAATCTTCCTGAATAATCTAGTTTGTCACGTCACTCTCATGCTCAAGAGCCTACAATGGCTCCCAACCTCAGTCACTTCCAACTTAACGTCCAAGGGCCTCAGAAAACCATCCTCCTCCTCCCCTCTCCTCAGCCTTACCTAGCTCCATCTCACCAGCGCAGATACAGCCCTGGGCTTCATTTGGGGGCCCCACCCTGCTTTAGTGTCACGGAGAGGCTGGGCTCTAGGTTTGGCATGCTGTCTAGACTCTTCCTCCCCAGAGGTAGCACTTAAAAGGGAGAAGGCTGAGGAAAAGGAAGGGAACAGGATAATCTCACACACCCTTCTCTAAGGTTTTATGTCCTCCCTAAAACTCAAAAAATGGGCAGGGAATTTTAGGATTGGCAGAGAAGAGATGGGGACAAGATAGGATGAGAGACCTGAACCAGCTCCTCCAGCAGATAAGATTTCATTATTTATTGCTGCATGTACTTCTTCCATCCTTCACTGTTAACTGGATCTCCTCCTCTTCCCACACTTTTCCAGCACTTGCACTTACTCTGACATGAGAGGGTAGGCCTAGAGAGTAAAACCTATGAGTCCAGACACACATTTGTCTTGACTGGATTTTGACATCTATTTCTTAGAAAATGACTATTAGGAAGGAAAGATAAGCCACCGAAGAAGAAATTTAAATCAAATATTTGATTTAAAATAACAGCTTTTTAATTTTACATACTACAGCTTAGTCATTCTGTAACCTAGGCCAAGGAGCTACTGTCCTAATCTATATTTAACTGCCTCTTAGTTCAATGTAGAAAGAACATTTGTATCAGGAATTAGTAGCCTCTGAGATACAAAGCAGCCTTACGTAGTAGTCTCAGGAAGGGAAAAGAAGTTGACAGAAAGGCTGAAATAAACTGCAAGCTCCTTGGTCTGAACGTCGGCTAAACATACATGTCTTCCTTTTTTATTTTACCTTTTCATTTTTTGTAAAGGTATCATCTATAGAATCATCTAAAGCAGGCATTAGCAAATTATAGCCCACAGACTAAATCCAGAGTGCTGTTTTATGTCCCATAAGCTAAGAATGATTTGTGTACTTTAAAATGGTTGAAATGAAAATTCAAAAGAATATTTCAAGACACATGAAATTTAAATTTCAGTATTCATAAATAAGGTTTTATCGGAACATTGCCATGCTCATTCATTTGTATACTGTCTGTGGCTGCTTTCACACTATGATGGCAGAGTTAACTAGTTGTGACAGAGACCATATGACTCACTGAGCTAAAAATATTTACTATCTAACCTTTCATGAAAAATTTTCAGACCCCTGATTGAAAGTTCAGTTCCCATGACAGTACACAAATTTTTAACACAAAAACTATTTAATCTTCTATTTCAATAATTTTCAGTGAGTTCTGAGGAACCCGAAAGGCCAGGGTGCTGCCCCAGTAGGCATGGTTCTGAGATTCTGATCCCTCCTCCAGAAAAGAATAGTTCTGTTTTCATCCTTACATCTTGGGATGGCATGTTTAATTTTATTTGCAAAAAAGGCTTTGTTTCAAAAACAAACAACAAAAACACACTTTCAGACAGACTGTGACCTATTTTATCTATAAGATATTACTACAACCTCTAGCGCTAGTTTCAAACACCAAGTATAAGGAGCCACTTTGCATCTAAAATCACACAAACTAGGACTGAAAACAAACCAGCCTTGTCTGCTGAGTATGTACGTCATACAACATAATGTAGATGGCCAACATGGCATTAGAAGACCTGATTTTTTTTCATAAAAGCCCTTCTTCCACCCAAGCTTAACCCCATTTGCACATAGCCTTACAGTAACCAAACCCACTGCCTTCAAATCATAGCAACCCTACAGGACAGAGTAGATGTGCCCCCATAGGGTTTCCAAGGCTGTAAATCTTAACAGAAACAGACTGCCTCATCTTTCCCCATGGAGTGGCTGGTGGATTTGAACCCTGACCTTTTGGTTGGCAGCTGAGTGCTTTATCCACTGCACCACCAGGCCGCCTCCTCCTATAGTATACTTTATTAAATATATAAAATTACAAAGCAATTTGATTCATATGCCTGAATTATTGCCACATGTGCATTTTCTTGGTAGCAGCCAAATCAAAAACCTTAAAGAAACTACAAAAGGGGTTGCAGAGTACATTTATTTGTATAAGTAATGAGTCATTAATAGGTACTTCAGGAGGTAATTAAGGGAAAACCGATAGGTGTTGACTATAAGGCTTGGAGTTTTCATGTTTGCTTTTATAGTAAAGAAACAGTCTTCTATAGTCCATTCAAAGCATTTGAAAAATTAGTTTAGTCATGAAATATGGAACTAGTAAACTAATACAGGCTGTGCTCCATCTTTATTTTATTATTTTTTTTTTTTTAAAAAAAAAAGCATTTCTCATACATTCCTACAAAGATTGTGTTTTGCTGAATATCTGGGACAGCTAAAACTAAGATTGGCTTCTTAAATACTCAAATCAATAATGGCAGTTAAGAACTACTAGGGAAATTGGGAATTACCTGCGTTTTATATTTTAATGAACATATGTTGTAATGAGCATGAAAAGATCAAGTGGTTTCATTATGCATTTGACTAACTTTTCTTACAGGGATTATAGGAGGGAATTAATTACATAAGGCCTATGCTGGCAGGAACAGAACACTTGCTGAAAGGAATGCCAGTATTCATAATTCCACCATCAAATGTGTTTCCATATGTATGCCTCTCTGAAATTAGATGGGTCCGTAAGAAAAGTAAAACTCCCAGTATAAGGATTTAGCTTACCTATTATTTTTCAGTATCTTGAATAAGGCTATGTCAACTCTGCATTTGTTTTCATTGTTTATCTAATAATAAATTCTTGAAATGGAGACTCTCTAGAAATGACTTTCTGGTGGTCCTGATGGACTCAAGATGTTCTGTACAGTTGTCCGATATATTTTTTCCAAAGCCCTAATTAGTTGTTCATTTTTATGGCCCCTATTTTCTAAATGTGTACCCAGTCTAAAACATTTTTCTAAATATTTGACAATAGCTAGTGAAGCAATTTCCAAATGAAACTAACTTTAAAATAAGCAACTCGTTGGGTATTGAAAGGCCGAAGAGAAGACCACTGTGCTATAGAGAGTTCTGATTATTTAACAAAATTATACTGAAAGCTCTCCCACTGATCTACAGTATTCAGTGCGTGCAAGACCATACAGTAAACAAATTCCTAAGCAGTCTGAAGAGAGATAAATATATTAAGGCCAAATCCAAGGGCACTGAAGACAGGCTTCCGCAAGTCTGAAACATGCATATTAGATGAACCCCACAGTATTATAATTTCCATGAAACTGCTACTTGTGTTATAATGATTTTAAAGAGTTTCTAAAAGGCCTAGTAGAAAACATGGCCATTTTTTGCAGTCAAAATACAGCAAACCCATTCACCCATAGAAATAAATAAGTACACAAACAAAACTGCTCATTGAAGTAAATAAGCTAGGAAAGTATCACTGCAGTGCAATTTGCAGATGAGGCTGCTGTTAGGCCGAGGTTTGTGATTCTTCTTTTCTTCGCTTGCCCCCTGGTGGGGAAACCAAACTTGAGCAAAGCTGCCAAAAACCAGTTGCAATGGAGTGGATTCCGACTCATAGAGACCCCAGGTGTGTCAGAGTAGAACTCTGCTCCATAAGTTCTCAGCGGTTGATTTTTCAGAAACAGATCACCAGGCTTTTCTTCCAGGGGGCCTCTGGGTGGGTTCAAACATCCGGGTTTGCAGTTAGCAGCTGAGTGCTTTAACCATCTGCACCACCCAGGGCCTCCAACCAGCCAAGAGAGTTCATCCCTCAGATAACAAGAATTGGGTATAAAAGCACAAGGACAAATAAAAGGTATCTGAAACAAAACGCAGAATTTTCCAAATAGGTTAGGCGTTTAAAATCCATCCTGTCTCAGAAAATTCAGCTTCTTATACACAGCCTACTTCTAATGATAAGTTACTACCAACACTCTTATCAGGGCACAAAAGACTTAATTCTAAGTGATATTATCAGGGGTTTTTTTTGTTTTGTTTTGTTTTTTTAACAACAAAGCAGAAAAAATTATAAGCTTCTTTTTTGGCAGCTCTTTCCTCCTTAATTCCCCACTATCCTTCCCCACATGAAAAAGGAAGGACTCTTTCCACATCTTCACATGCCACAAACCTCTTTCATATTATTCAAGGCAATATTTTACAAAAAGCAAAACCATTAGAATATTCACCAAAATTAACCACAGACTTAATACCAAGCCAATTTGGGTATCCTGAAAGTTTATCATTTCATTTTCATGCTTAAAAACTATCTGGATTTCTGAGTCATGCGATCTGAATAATATGTTTCAATTCATCATTCATAACTTAAAAGAACCAAAACAAATTCAAATCTATTTCAAATTATTTCCATTAAATTATTATTTAATATAAATTATTAGAATCACCTAAAGTGAAAAGAACATGGGATGCAAAGTTAAAAGGCCACAGTTCTGTCTCTCTCACTCACTGCCGTCAAGTCAGATCCGACTTATAGCAACCCCTCCTTAGGCTTCCAAGGCAGTATCTCTACCTTGTAAGTAGAGTGCCCATCTCTACTTGCCATCTGTATAGAATGCCCAACCCTCTTCCAAGGAGTGGCTGGTGGGTTTGAACCGCCAGCCTTCTGGTTAGCAGTCAAATGCTTTAGGCACTACACCACCAGAGCTCCCTTCTATGTCTAGCCCCTTTCATTAATTTGTTCTGCAACCCTGAACATTAAAGTAACTTTCTCAACTGCAAAATTAGGGACTTGGACTTAGAAATCCCCTACAGTTTCTTTCAGTGCTGTTCTGTGTTTAAAGGAGCTACTGCTTCCAATTCCCTGGTTCATAGTGCCCTCCAGTGGCTCCCAGGAAAAACTAGGTATGCTTTGTGTTGGGTTTCAATATTATTCTTGAATATGTGTTGGAAGAAGCCTTGGTGGCACAGTGGTTCAGCACTTGGCTGTTAACCAAAAGTTTGGTGGTTGAAATCTACCCAGCCACTCCACAGGAAAAAAAATGAGGCAGTCTGTTCCTATAAAAGACTACAGCTTTGGAAACTCTATGGGGCTGTTCTACTCTGTCCTATAGGGTCACTACAGGGGCACTATGAGTTAGACTTGACAGCAATGGGTTTTTGGTTTATATATACAGGAGGACGTTGAAGTCAGTGCTACCCAGACTTTTTAGATCAGTGATTCCAAAGTGCTACCCAGAAAATTCTCATGTACCTCTCTCTCCAAACTGAGGAATTTTATGAGTAATGAGACAAGTTAATGATGGGAGTGTGCAAGGTGGGTGAAAGAGATGAAGGCAGAATAAAGGGCTAAAAGCCATTCTCTGTATTCATCTCTCTCAACCCCTCACCCATCAACAACAGGCTATCTGCAGCAAGGGCAGCACAGAAAGAGGCCAAAGTCTCTGAAACTTGTGGCACAATTTTGAGCAAGAGTATTACTGTGTTGGCTTTGAAAGGACAGTCTCTCATACAGCCATGCCTGTGGCAAAACTTCTAACAGAGAAATCAGTCTATGTATAACAAGTACCTTGCAATGTTCATTCCATTGACATAGTAATTTCTAAGTAAACAGTAGATACAGCAACAAAGATTTACACAAATATGTTCATCTCTGTGTAATTTATAATAAATCTCAAAATGGTCTAAAGGAGTAATAATAAATTGTGATATACCCATAAAAATATTTTCTACCATCATTAAAAATGTTTAAAAAAAAAAAGTATATTTCCAGACTTCCTGAAGCCATGAAGGTTAGAAGAACCCTTGAAACTACTGCCCTGAGATGCTCTTTAAACCTTCAACCAAAAATATCCCCTGAAATCTTCATAAAACCAAACAATAGCTTAACTAGTGAAAAAATGCCTGCCTTGAGCAGTGTGCTCTTGTAAGAACTATCTATATGGGATGAAATTGACAACAGCAACTCACAAAAGATTAGATAGGAACCTTAGTGGACAGTGAGTTCGTGTCAATGGGGGAGGAACAACTCAGAACGGGAGAGTGAGAATGGCTGCACTACCCAAAGAACGTAATCAATGTCTCTCAATTGTCCATGCAGAAACTGTTCAGTTGGTGTATGTTTTGCTGTGTATTTTCTCAACAACAACAAAATAAAAGAAAATTTAAAAATATATTTTAAATAATTTTAATGATTATAAAACAATGGTAAGGGAAAAAAGTAGGATGCAAAATTGTGTGTGTATGTGTGTGTGTATGTGTGTAGACATCATGCTGGGGAAAGAAGAAGGTTGGTGAAAAAGAGGAGGACCCTCAATGAGATGGACTAACACAATGGCTAGAACAATGAGCTCAGACATAGCAATGATTGTGAGGATGACACAGGACCGGGCAGTGTTTTGTTGTACATGAAGTCACTAGGAACTGGAACCAACTCAACACATAACAACATACTAGCATAAAAATATCACTAAATGTAAAAAATGGTTATTTCTGAGTGCTGGCATTATAAAACAAACAAAACACGTCCACTGCCATCAAGTGATTCCAACTCATAGTGACCCAATAGGACAGGGCACAAATGCACCATACGGTTTCTAAGGCTATAAATCTATACACATGCAGACTGCCTGATTTTTCTCCCATGGAGTGGCTGATGAGTACAAAACGCCAGCCTCTTCGTTAGCAGACAAATACTTTAACCACTATGCCACTAGAGCTCCTTAAAAAAAAAAAAAAAACACTGCCACTGAGCCAATCCCAACTTACAGTGACCCTTATTGGATTTCCAAGGCTGTAAATCTTTATGGAAGTAAACTGCCTCATCTTCTGCCCATAGAGCAGCTGGTAGGTTTGAATCACTCACCTTCTTAACAGGAGCTCTAGTGGCGTAGTGCCTACAGCATTTAACTGCTAACCAGAAACCTGGCAGTTCAAACCCACCAGCCACTCCTCAGAAGGATGACTGGGCAATCTATTTCCATAGAGATACGGCCTTGGAAACCCAAAAAGGGATTGAGCTGATTCTGACTTATATTTGGATTTCCAAGGTTGTAAATCTTTATGGAAGTAGATTGCCTCATTTTCTTCCCCTGGAGCAGCTGGTAAGTTTGAACTACCTACTCTACTTCTGTAGAGGCACCGCCTTGGAAACCCATGGAGGGTCGCAAGAGTTGGAATTAACTCGACGGCAGTGAGTTTTTAGAGTTAATCTTTATAGGAGCAGATCACCAGGATTTTTCTCTCTTGGAGCCACTGGTTAGTTATAACTGCTGACCTTTTGGTTGAGCAGCCAAGTGCTTAACCACTGCACCACCTGGGCTCCTTAGCACACCACCAAAACCCAACCCATTGCTGTCAATTCCAACTCATAGTAACCTTACTGGACAGAGGTGAACTGCCCCATAGTATTTCCAAGGCTGTAAATCTTTACAGAAGCAGACTGTCACATCTCTCTCAGCAGAGTGTAGCAGCTAGTGGGTTCAAACTGCTGATCTTTCAGTTAGCAGCTAAGTGCTTTAACCACTGTAACACCAAACCCAAAATCAAAACTAAACCCACTGCCATTAAATCTATTCAAACAGGGTAGAAATGGCCCATAGCATTTCCAAGCCTGTAAATCAATACAGAAGTAGACTGGCACATCTTTTCCCACAGATCAGCTGGTGGGTTCAAATCAGTAACCTTTTGGTTATCAGCTAAGCACTTAATCACTGTGCTACCCAGGGCTCCTTAAAGGGCCACTAAGCACATGAAAAGGTACTCAGCATAATTAGTCACCATGGAAATGCTATCAAAACTGCAATGATGTACCTCGTCACAAAAATATAAAAGACAGGCAGTGTTGGTGACAGTGTGGAAAAACTAGAACCCTCATACATTGCTGGTGAGAATATAAAATGTTACGGCCACTCTGAAAAATAGTCTGGCATTCCCTCAAAGTGTTAAGCATGGAGTTACTATACATCTCTTCAATTCTTCTCCTAGGGATATGCCTAAGAGAAATGAAAACACATGCCCACATGCAAACTTACATACAGATGAGCAGCATTATTCATAATAGACAAAAAAAAAAGCACAATTCAGCTCATATCCTTCTTACAGATCCCAGAGAAGATCCACAGAAGGGTTTGACTAGCTTCACATCACACAGTAGGTTGGTGGCAGAACCAAGACTAGAACCCTAATCTATCGATTCCAGTGCTCTTTCTACTACAGTAATTTGCTTTGGTAATGAACAATGTGAACTACCACCCATCTACCAGTTTGGTACCGTGGTGGTCTGCATTTTGCTATGATGCTGCAAGATATGTCACCAGTATTTCATATATCAGCAGGTCACCCCTGGAAGCTCAAACGAGCTTCCAGACTAAGTAGTTTTATACAGTGTAAAAAGAAATCCCTGGTAATCTACTTCCAAACATTAGTTCATGAAAACCCTATGGTTCACATGATCACAACAGAAAATCGTCTGATATAGTGCTGAACGTGAGCACTAGGTTGGAAGGCAGCAATGGACTCGACCATGCCAGAGAGCATGGGCATGGCTCAGGACCAGGCGGCATTTTCTTCAGCTGTGCATGGGTCACCGTGAGTCGGAGCAACCTGATGGCCACTGACAGCAATGATGTGAAGGGCAGTAAGCAGGAGGAAGAGAGAAAAAGTAGATATTCATTAAAGACTATTGGTTGTTATTTGGACATGATTTTCTTTGCCTATTGAAAAAGTAGAGGTTAAAAAAGATATTAAATAACTTGCCTGAGGGCCATACAATTGTTTGGAGGAGGAGCTGGAATTCACACTTACACTCTGCTTCCAGACGTGCATTATGCTTCCTCTCTACTCCACTGTGTTCCATTAGACTCTACGTGTTATGGGCTCTGTGTATGTATGTTCCTTCCCACTCCAGACCCACCATCAGGAGACTCATGGTTCATCCGCAGGTTCCCATAGTACCTGGCACACATCACCCACTGCTTCTCTAACCCTGGATCATAATGATTACATGTCCAGTCCACCACAAACTCAGCATTCTATGAGGCAGGGCTTCATTTTATCACTCTGTAAGCCCTCAGCCCCTGCACGGTGCCTGACAAAGAGTAAACGCTAAGTATGGTTTGTTGAATGAGTGAATGGATGACTATCTCAAAATGACTGTCTCAAAAGCAAGCAGCTTATGTTAATATATGAAGAAAATGAACATGTGGTACAGGCAATGATCTTCATGATTATTCTGAGAGGCAATGGGAGGATGTAAGGAATTCTAGATCCACTGGCCTTTGTTCCCTTGTGTGAATGCACACAACCCACACAAGCTGAGACAGCAGTCAGGGAGTAAGCCCAACTCCACCACCTCTCCTGGCTCTACTCTGCTTCACACCAGTGCAGACCTCCAAGAAGTATCCCAGCAACTCACCCGAAGATTGCCAGCTGCTCCAGGCTACTCCTGGCCCAGAAGTAATAAATCAAGAAGTATTCACAGGGTGACCAATGTCTAACAGTTTCCATTGCATAAAACGTTAAACATCCAAACAGCTCATATGCAACATTCAAAATATTCAGAAACACATTAATTCAACACATCCAAAAAAAAAAAAAAAAAAAACCTAAACTCACTGCAGTCGAGTCAGATCTGACTCATAGCAACCCCGATCCAACTCAAAGCAACCCCTTCTTGGGTTTCCAAGGCGGTATCACTTCAGAAATAGATTGCCCCATCTCCCTTCTGATGAGTGGCTGGTGGGTTTGAACCGTCAGCCTTCTAGTTATCAGTCAGATGCCTTAGGCACTCCACCACCAGAGCTCCTTATTCAACACATAGAGTACTACAATATTCTGGCTATCACGCTAGGCTGTGATAGGGTAATAAAATCAAATACAGTATTTTACTTCTTCAGAAATGCTCCCCTCCTGTGAAGCAAGTAACACTACTGTAGCCATTCTACAGATGAGGAAGCTGAAGTCTGAAGAGATCAAATGGCAAGCCTGAGGAGGCTCAGCTGGTTAAAATGGGAGAAGTACAATCACACCTAGATCTTGTGACAACACAGCCTCAGGTTCTTTCTGCCTGCTTTGGTCAAACTGTTATGCACCTGGAATGGGATGGCGGGGGGCGGGGGGTCCGTCTTACAGAAACACAGAAGGTCACTCCTGCCTACAACACTTTGATAAGCTCTAATTCCACCCTCAGCTACTACCTTTCTGTTGTGGCAGCAAAATTACTGTATACCTGGAAAAAAAAAATTCTGATGTACCATTGACTCTGTTTGGATATCTTTAGAATGTTTTTTATTTAACCTGAACATTTAAAAGGGTTGGAAGGAAGGCTGGGCAATCTACTTTCTCAGTGGTTGTTGCTGTTATGTGCCATCGAGTCGGCCCCGACTCATAGCAATCCCTTCTTGGGTTTCTGAGGCAGTATCACTCAGAAGTAGATTGCCCTATCTTCCTTCCGAGGAGTGGCCAGTGGGTTTGAACCGCCAGCTTTCTGGTTAGCAGTCAAGTGCCTTAGCCACTATGCTACCAGAGCCTCGGAAACCCAAGGAGGGGTCACTATGAGTTGGATCCGACTCCATAGCAGTGAGTTTGGTTTTAGCTTTTAAAAGGGTGGGTAATAGAGATTAAAGAAGACCTATCTACAAAGGATCTTATTCTGTGGAAAAATTATCCATGCTCGAACTTACTTGGGGAAACAACCTTTTAAGAGTAATTCATCAAACTCCACCATTGTCATCATGCTCAAAACAGAGTTTGCAACTGGTGTTTCTGAGAGCTCTGCTGAAGAAGCATGAAGGGAGCGCTGAGAGGTCACACTGTAAACAGAGATCAGGTTGCAAATTCCCCCATAAAATCAGGAAGAGATTTTGTCCCTTTAATCTGGATTTGACTTCCTGCAGGCAACTACTAGATGAAGAAAAAAGAACATTAGCTAATTGAGAAAAATGACTGAGAAATAAATTCATTAGTATTAAAATGCACTGAACTTTATCCATCTCAGGGCATAAATTTTAGGTACACTGTCACCCTGGATAAACTAAATTTGATAACAAATTGGCAAAATACTTTTAATAGCTGACAAATCTTCCAATGTTGTTTAAGACTGAAAAAAAGACCACATGGCATAGTAGAAAGTTTTAAAGTCACTAAATCAATAATGTTTGGTCTGTAGTGGTGAGGTTAAAAGAAGACTTGTCACTATCCATTAAGTATAGGTTGTTATGTATGGAGTTTACTTCTCATTTTAACTGAGGAAAGATCCAGAGGAAACATATATAAGGGCAAGCAAAGTAAAATACAGGTAAGAAACTAGTAATAGGCTACAAAAAGTTGCAGCATGTAGTTTTCTAGTATTTAAAAGAAATTGGATAGGGGGAGACAAGGTGGCATCCTACTAATAGACTCTGCCCAAACCCTCTTCAACAAAGATTTAGAGAAACTCAGTGAAACAGACACAGATATTGATCCTGATATTATGAACAGCTAATGAGAAGATAAAGTATTAGATTGAGTGAAGACAGAAAAGGGACTGAGGTCAGTGACTGGGGAAAAAGAAATTGGATAAATACTTGTACATGATTTCAATTAGTTCTTCCCTAAAAAGAGACAGGATGCAATATGATTAAGTGCCAAATGGGTGGTATTAGGACCTCTGGTGGCACAGTGCCTAAAGCATTTGACTGCTAACCAGAAGGCTGGCGGTTCAAACCCACCAGCCACTCCTCGGAAGGAAGATTGGGCAATCTACTTTGGTAGTGATACCACCTCGGAAACCCAAGGAGGGGTCGCTACGAGTTGAACATGACTTGACGGCAATGTGTTTGGTTTGGTTTGTTGGGTGGTATTAGAACCATTATACTCAGAAAAAAAAAAAGAAGAAACCAACAAACTCCAGAATTGCTGCAGGAGACTTCAGAGAAGAGGTAAAATATCAGCTGGACCTTGGAGACAAGGGAAGATTTCGGTAGAACCAACCAAAACCAGAAGCCGCTGCTGTAGAGTCGATTCCAACTTGTAGCAGCCCTGTAGGACAGAGTAGAACTGCCCCAAAGGGTTTCCAAGGCTGTAAATCTTTATAGAGGCAGATTGCCACATCTTTCTCCCACAGAGCAGCTGGTAACTTTAAACTACCAGCCAAGTGCTTTAACCCCTTTTTGGTTAGCACCCAAGTGCTTTACTCTGTGCCACCAGGGTTACTGTGGGCAGAATAGTTTGGGTTAAAAAAAAAAGACAGAC
Source organism: Orycteropus afer afer (assembly GCF_000298275.1). NCBI lineage: Eukaryota > Metazoa > Chordata > Mammalia > Tubulidentata > Orycteropodidae > Orycteropus > Orycteropus afer. The sequence goes on from NW_006921660.1 coordinate 2,104,646, forward strand.
AGGAGAAAATAGGGTGTCTGGGGCCACATATAGAGAAAATGACAAACAATGGAACTAACAAAATCTATAAAAATAGAAATGAATAAATAGATTAATTCTTCACTGCACAACAAAATTTCAACATGTAAAAAAATATTTCTAGATCACCTTTTCCATATAACTTAAGTCTGAAGTTCACAAAACATTTACATATTTTTCTAAATTTTTCATCACAATTGTGAAAAACTGATTGTCATGACCCACACCACTATTTGCATTATTGGTAACTATCTGAGCACCTGTTTCCTGACAGGGCTATAATCTGGCAATACCAGTAAAGACAGATTCCAAGTGAAGGACAGAACCTGGGGCAGAAATGAATAAAAGCAACTAAGCCAAGCTTCTTTCCTGCCAAACTTTTCCTTACATTTGTACAATTTCTATGGGTGTGTTTTTCACAGGACAGCCTTTTTAACCTTCAATATCCTGCCTTTCATACCCTCTTCTCTCCTATAGACCTTTAACAGGAAACAACTCCACGGAATTCTGCCTTCCCTCTGCTGCCCAACCCCACCACCAGAAGAAAAAAAAGTAAATACCCTCCAATGCAGCTGCTGACACCTGCCTAGTGCTGAGGCAACTCCACCAAGAGGGTCTGACCTAGAATCCCATGATCCTCCAGTTCAAACAAAAGCCAGTTTAGGAATGATCTAAACACGAGAGGGTATAATTTATGAACTGACAGCTATTTAATACAGCTAACAAGGAAAAAAAAAAAAACTTCTTCCTGAAAATGCAGACTTGTTACAACCACATTTCAAATCATTTTACATAGCATTCTTATTTAGTAGTCCACTGTTATTGTGACCTTCCCTAACGTGTTGATGGTGGATTAGGTAACACTGAATCCATAATACATTTCCTATTCTTGCAAGAGGACCCTTAACTATTGCTTTTCAGCTATGAGTGAAGTACATGACTAATTTCTTTTCAATTTTCAAGTACATGACTAATTTCTTATGAATGAGCCATCAGCCTATGGTAAAAGAGCTGTTTTCCACCCCAGCTAATTTCAACCAACAGATGTATCCTATATCACCTTCAAATACCTTCATCTCACTCCCACATTAGGAATAACTGAAGGCCTGGCCAGACGAGCCCTTCAAACATTGAGCGAGAGGCATGGGTGAAGTCAGCTCCAGGGACAGAATACAAATACCATCATAACCACCTCTCTGAACCCTGGCATTGAGGCCTTCACTAGACACTTTCTGCTGTAGGTCAAACAGTGTCCAAACAAACAAACAAAACATATCCACATGGAAATAGAGTAGAATTTGGAAATAGATTCTTTGCAGATACAATTAGTTAAGGATCTCAAAATGGTATTATTCTGGATTCAGGTTGGGTTCTAAATCCAATGACTAGTATCCTTATAAAAAGAGACACACAGAGAGAAAGAGATAGAGACAGAGGTTGGAGTGATGTATCTGCAAGGCAAGGATGTCCAGGATTGCTGGCAACTACCAGAAGCTAGGAGAGTGTCATGAGATGGTTCTCTCTTAGAGCCTCCGGAAGGTACCACCCTGCCAGCTCTTTGATTTTAGACTTCTGGCTTCCTGAGTTGTAAGAAAATAAATTCCTACTGTGTTAAGGCATCCAACAAGCTCTAGAATTGCTGCACGAGACTTCAGAGATGAGGTAAGATGTCAGCTGAATCTTGGAGACGGGAGCAGATTTGGGTAGAACCAACCAAAACCAAAAGCCGCTGCCATAGAGTCAATTCCAATTCGTAGCAACCCTGTAGGACAGAGTAGAACTGCCCCAAAGGGTTTCCAAAGCTGTAAATCTTTATAGGGGCAGATTGCCACATCTGGTGCTTTGTGGTACTTTGTTATGGCAGCCCTAGAAAACTAATACACCTGCCTTTCTGCCACACAGTATTCTCAAGCTCAGGACTTTTTCTTCATAGATATAACATATTTTAATACAACTACTTTTCATTGTCTTGTGGAATTCATTAAACAATATCAGCACACATAGTAGGAATCTGTCGATGCACATGGCATTTACTTCAGTCAATTGAGAGTTTAATAAACCATGTCTGTTTGCATTTGGCCAATTTAAGAGGGAAAATCTTTTGATTATAGTTAGAAAATAAATATGGTTATATATAGGCCAATTTTCTACCACATATAAGAAAAACAGGTTGGCACAAAGGCAAATAAGAATGCATCAAGTGATGTGACATGTTCTTATTAAGGATGGAAATGAGATGGAAATAGGAATACCTAACAGAGGTACTGTACCAGAACTGGGTAAAAATCCATTGACAGCCCAGAAACAGTCACAATCAGCATAACTCAAGAAATACTAAGGAAAAGGTGGTATAAAGGACTTTTCAATCTTACTTCTATCGCTTAGAACTGCATGAAAAGGTGAACAGGTAGAATACTAGCCACTTCCAAGACTAAGTAAGAAAATGCTGTGAAAGCTCCTAGCACTGCGTTTGACATATAGCTGGTGTTCAGTAACTGTTCATTTTTCTTTTCATCTCTTTGGGAATGTAAGTTGGTCTAGAGAGAAGACTAATAGTTTCATTTTAAGTACAAAAGAAGATCTATTTATAATCTATTATTACATTAGGATTTGTTAAAGGCTTTTAGGTGCAGGTAACATAAACCCCAAATAAGCTGTCTTAAAATTACAGGGAATTTATCGGCACATATAAATGCAACCTCCAGAGGTAGAAATGGATTCAGGAAAGGCTTGATCCAGTGGCTCAGACACTGTAACCAGGGACCAACTGCCTTATGAAATTTTAAAATGACTAGTGATTTATGGATTAATTTAAAAAAACAGAAGAACGACTTTTAATCTAAGACAAGGAGAATGAGGAACATTAAAATAACCTTGCTTATATAAATTTCCTTGTCATATGTAATAATAATGTATTATTACATAATGTAATAATGTATCATTACATAATATCATAATGTATTATTACATAATGTCATTGTATTATTACATAATGTCATAATGTAATAATAATGTATGGTGGGTTCTTGAGTTGGAAAGGTTTGTAACAGTGAGAAAAATAGACAATGAAACGGCAATGAGCTAAAATCAAGTTTTAACAAACACAGAAAGGAAGCGAGCTCTTTCCATGTTTTCTCTTCTTTTCTTTCTGCTACCACTGTAGTTCACAATGCCAGTGCAGTCTTAAAGAATATTGCCTATACAAAAACAAAAGCAAACTCACTGCCATGGAGTCGGCTCCAACTCATAGTGACCCCTACTTGGGTTTCCGAGGTGGTATCATTATAGAAGTAGATTGCCCAATCTTCCTTCTGAGGAGTGCCTGGTGGGTTTGAACTGCCAGCCTTCTGGTTAGCAATCAAATGCCTTAGGCACTATGCCACCAGAGCTCCTATACTGCCTATAGAGAGCACAGAAAGTAATATTTTTAATTTTTCAAAATAACTTGTATGCCTAAAGCCAAGTTTCAAAGCACAGCAGATTAACCACATGTCTCACAGTGTCACACAAACTCCAGGAGTTTCATGATTCAGTTTTGAAGAAAAACATAATGAGGATGAAGAATCACTTAGACACAAACCATGTCTATTATATTAAAATATAATTTATTTAACCAAAGAAAAAGATAATAGATAGCAAAACTGGTATCACCTTTTGGATAGGAAAAGAGTGAAAGTTTTCTTATGCAATCTCTTGTTTCTTAATGCTAGTTGGCAAAATCTATGCAGAGGAAATTAGTCAACTTTATAAATGCTACTATAAAACAGCTGAAATAAGCAAATTGTTATTCTAATCTCTTGGCTGGCACCAAAGCCAAACTCTGTCGTTCTTATGCTTGTTAAAATTTAAATCCATTTGATGAAACTATGTCTGTAGCAGCAGGTTCCAGGAGTAGAGTTTTATAAAATACACATGATTCCCCATCTCATTTTAAAATATGAGCTTGGTTAAATACAGAAAAAAAAAATCCATCAAGCTCCAGGTAAATCACAATACTACTTTGAAGGAACCAAGGTTTCCAAAAGGAAAAGCTGATAAGTATCAAAGCAAATGGAAATATTTCACAGAAGTTCATTTTTCCAGCTCTCTGAATGCTTGCTTATTGGACATTTTCTAGTACATAGAACCAGACAAAATAATAAAAGCATCTATTTCAAAAATTAAATCTGTCACCACTGGGATTATGCCACTGAAATGTGTGGATTTATCCCACTATATTTATTTACTTTACTCAAAAACACTGTTGTCATTAAGCACAATCCCAAGTTTCTGTCAAACTTTTTCATATAGGAAAAAAGAAAAAGTAGACAAGTAATGACTTTCCAGAAGGAAGAATCAAGTAAAAGGGTAGAAATGGGGAATGAAAAGCAGAAAACAGACATGTAGGACAGAATATGATTGATGATTCTAAATACATACCCCGAGCTATCCTCATAATATTTTCCTGGAGCTATTTCTTCCCTCCACTCCTGCATCACTCACTCAAGGTTGGAATCTTGGTGGCAAAATCAGTCACCATGCTCTGCCATCTTCTGAGTCCAGTCAATCACCAAGACCAATTGACAACTCCTTTGAGAATTTTTCATCATCTTCAAATTGTGCCTTGTGTACATAGATACACAACAAATATTTTGTGAATTAAGTTTAGTAAGTATATATTTCCAGATATTCTGCTTTAAAAATCATTATGAAAAATAGGCTCTCTTTTGTCTGGATCCTGATTTGAACAAATGTGCTGTAAAGCAATGTTTAGGAAAGTGCTTAAAGAAAAGAACTGTCAACCAGGGATACAATACCCAGCAAAACTGTCCTTCAAGAATGAGGGTGAAATTAAGACATTTTCAAATCAAAAGAACATTGTCTGATGTAATACTAGACAACTTTATGGATACCAGTGAAACACCATCTGATATAGTGCCAGAAGATGAGCCCCTCAAGTTGGAAATCTCTCAAAAGACACCTGGGGAAAGCTGCCTCCTCAATGGAGAGTTGACCTTAATGATGTGGATGGAGTAAAGCTTTTGGGATCTTCATTTGTTGATGGGGCACAACTCAAAATGGTTTCCAGCTGCAAGCATTCATTAATAACTGGAACATGGAATTATGAAATATGAATCTAGGAAAATTAAAAGTTGTCAAAAATGAAATGGAATGCATAAAGAGATATCCCAGGCATAAGTCTGCCAGGAATGACAAATTGAAGAGGAATGGCATCACATTCACCATTGAAGCGAATGTTTCAAGATCTACCTTGAAGTATAATGCTGTCAGTGACAGGATAATATTCATATGCCTAAAAGGAAGATGAATTAATACTATTATTTAATAATTAATACTATTATTTAAATGTACACCAATCTCTAAAGCCAAAGATGAAAAAAATTGAAGATGTTTATCAACTTCTGCATTCTGAAATTGACCAAACATGCAATCAAGATCTAATGATTATCTGGTGATTGGAATGCAAAAGTTGGAAACAGAGAAGCAACTTTGGTAGTTGGAAAATATGGTCTTGGTGATAAAAATGATGCTGGAGATCACATGATAGATTTTTGCAAGACCAATGCCTGATTCATTACAAATATGTTTTTTCAACAACATAAACAGTGACTGTACACATGAACCTCACCAGATGGAATACCCAGTAGTTAAATCGACTACATCTGTGGAAAGAGACAATAGAGAAGCTCAATATCATTAGTCAAGATAAAGCCAGGAGCTGACTGTGGAACAAACCATCAATTGTTCATATGTGAGTTCAAGTGTAAGCTGAAGAAAATTAAATCAAGTTCATAAGCCAAAATATGAGCTTGAGTATATCCCACCTGGGAGCTCTGGTGGCACAGTGCCTAAGGCATTTGACTGCTAACCAGAAGGCTGGTGGTTCAAACCTACCAGCCACTCCTTGGAAGGAAGGTTGCACAATCTACTTCCGTGGTGATACCACCACAGAAACCCAAGGAGGGGTTGCTATGAGTTGGATCCAACTCAACAGCAGTAAGTTTTGTTTGGTTGGTATATCCTACCTGAATTTAGAGACCATCTGAAAAACAAATTTGACTCACTGAACACCAATGACCAAAGGCCAGATGAGCTAAGGAATGACATCAAGAAAATCATATATGAAAAAAGCAAATGGTCATTAAAAAGACAAGAAAGAAAGAAAAGACCTAAATGGATGTCAGAAGAGACTCTGAAACTTGCTCTTGAACAGAGTAGCTAAAGCAAATGGAAGAAATGATGAAATAAAAGAGCAGAACAGAAGATTTCAAAGGATGGCTCAAGACGACAAAGTAAAATATTATAATGAAATGTGCAAAGACCTGGAGACAGACAATCAAAAGAGAAGAATATGCTCAGAATTTCTCAAGTTGAAAGAACTGAAGGAAAAATTCAAGCCTCAAGTTACAGTATTGAAGGATTCTATGGGGAAAATACTGAATGATCCAGGAAGCATAAAAAGAAGATGGTAAGAAAATACAGACTCACTGTACCAAAAAGAATTGGTTGATGTTCAACTATTTCAGAAGGTAACATATGATCAAGAACCAATGGTACTGAAGGAAGAAGTCGAAGCTGCACTGAAAGCACTGGCAAAAAACAAGACTCCAGGAATTAAAGGAATACCCATTGAGATGTTTCAACAAATGCATGCTTACTTGTTTATGTCAAGAAATTTGGAAGATAGTTACCTGGCCCACCCACTGCAAGAGATCAATATTTGTGCCCATTCCAAAGAAAGTTAATCTGACAGACTGTAGAAATTATCAAACAATGTCATTAATACCACACTCAAGTAAAATTTTACTGAAGATAATTCAAAAACAGTTGAGCACTATATTAACAGGAAACCTCCAGTAATTCAAACTGAATTCAGAAGAGGACACAGAATAGGAATACCATTGCTGAGGGATATCAGATGGATCTTGACTGAAAGCAGAAACACCAGAAAGATGTTTACCTGTGTTTTATTGACTATGCAAAAGTATTTACTGTGTGGATTGTAACAAATTATGGAATACATTGAGAAGAATGGTGTTTTGGTTACCTAGTGCTGCTCTGACAGGAATATACCACAAATAGGATGGCTTTAACAATAGGATTTATTCTCTTTCAATTTTGGAAGCTGGAAGTCTGAGTCCAGAGTGCTGGGCTCTAGGGGCTGTGTGAAAGCTCCTCAACCTTGGGCTTCAGGTCTGCCTCCTGCTCCTGGCCCACTGAAGCTGGAGGCTTTCTTCACTCATGCAGCTGCTGGATGCTGAGGCTGACAAATCCAAGATCAACAAGTAAAAAGGCACAGTCCCAATGTTACCAAACCACATGCAGGCCATTAATTCAAGTCCATTGAAAGTCACAAGGTTGGCAGAGCATGACAGACTACTGAATGAAGACTTGGCTACATGCAGGGTTCAAGTGTGCCAAAAAGCTAGAAACCTTCCTCAAAGTTGTCTCTTAAATACTGAAAGCACCCCATATGCTAAAGCAGCTACTCAGCTTCTCTGGTAGATTCCACCATGGAGTTAATTACCAATCTCACCATAGGGAATAGCTACATCTAGCTGCCCAGCCACTCAACCAGACCCAGCCAAGTTCACAAACAACCTTCACTATCACAAGTGGGAATTCCAGAGTACTTGATGTGCTAATGAGGAACCTATAGATAGACCAAGAGGCTGAGGTTTGAACAGGAAAAGGGGGTACTGCATGGTTTAAAATCAGAAAGGGTGCACATCAGGATTGTATTCTTTCACCATACTTATTCAATCTATGTCAGAGTGCCTGGCAGTGGCACTGGTAAGCATCAGAGAGCCCAGCCCCAGCAGACAGGTGACAGAGCACCTGGGGAGGCCAGGAGTGAGTGGAGTGGTTTGGAACAGCTAAGAGAGAAAAACTTGTCTGTCAGTTTCTCTTACGGTTGTGGCTTGCATGTTGCTGAGAGGCTGGAGGCGATGCCATCGATGTTTCAAATGCCAGCAGGGTTACCCATGGTATACAGGCTTTAGTAGCGCTTCTAGACTATGATAGTTGGAGTTGTGCGTCAACTTGGCTGGACCACAATTCTGAGTGGTTTAAGCAGCTGTGATGTAGGTTATTCCCATGATGAGATCAGATGTATGTGTTTTGAGCAGCCAATCTGTTGAAAGGGAGTTTCTCTAGGGCTGTGACCTGCTTCCAATATATTTATGGACATCCTGGGAAAATGAGACACTCTTCTGTGGATCGGGATCCTGTTGTGCTGCCTACAACTGTCTGTGAGTTAATAATCCACCATTCAGCCTGGTGATCTTGGATTTGTCATTTGTTGGAGTCAACAGCCATTATACTGCTTGCCAACCTTGAGCTTGTCAGCCCCTGAAGCTGTATGAGTCAGGAAAAGCCTCGAGCTTGAAATTTGATTCAAGAGTTTGGAACTTGCCAGCTTCTATAAGTGTGTGAGCCATTTTCCTAAGATAAATTTCTCTGTGTGTGTGTCTATATATATAAGCTTTACTGGTTTTGCTTCTCTGGAGAATCCAGCCTAACATATAGACAAAGACAGACTCAGAAGAAGGAAGAGGCCATCCACTTCTCAAAGAATTGGCCAGTGAAAACCTTATGAATAGCAGTTAAACACTGATATATTTTTGGAAAACTTTATGAATATCCCTGAAACACTGTCCAGTATATTGTTGGAAAATGTCTGTCAACTTGGCTGGGTCTGGTTGAGAGGCTGGGCAGCTGGATGTAGTTATTCCCTATGGTGAGAAGGGGCTGTCAGAAGGCACTCAAAATGCAACTGGGGATCTGCCTCTAAAGTAGAGTTGACCTTAATGATGTTGTTGGAATAAAGCTTCGAGGACCTCCATTTGCTGATGTGGCATGACTCAAAATTAAAAGAAACAGCTGCAAACATCCATTAATAATTGGAACATGGAATGTACGAAGTATGAATCTAGGAAAATTGGAAGTCATCAAAAATGAAATGAAACTCATAAAGATCAATATCCTAGGCATTAGTGAGCTGAAATGGATTGGTTTTGGCCATTTTGAATCAGACAACCATATGATCTACTATGCAAGGAATAACAAATTGAAGAGGAATGGTGTGGCATTCACCATCACAAAGAATGTATCAAGAACTATCCTGAAGTACAATGCTGTCAGTGATAGGATAATATCCATATGCCTACAAGGAAGACTTGTTAATACTACGATTATTCAAATTTATGCACCAATCACCAAAGCCAAAGATGAGGAAATTGAAGATTTTTACCAGCTTCTGCACTCTGAAATTGACTGAACATGTAATCAAGATGTGTTAATTATCACTGGTGATTAGAATGCAAAAGTTGGAAACAAAGAAGAATCACTGGTAGTCTGAAAATACAGCCTTGGTGATAGAAATAATGCTGGAGATCACATGATAGAACTTTGCAAGACCAATGACTTATTCATTGCAAATATCTTTCCTCAACAACACAAACGGTGACTATGCACATGGACTTTGCTAGATGGAGTACATAGGAATCAGACTGGCTACATCTGTGGAAAGAAGTGATGGAGAAGCTCAATATCTTCAGCCAAAACAAGGCCAGGAGCTGATTGTGGAACAGACAATCAAATGGTCACATGCAAGTTCAAGTTGAAGCTAAAGACAATTAAAACAAGTCCACGAGAGCCAAAATATGACCTTGATTATATCCCTCATGAATTTAGAGTCCATCTAAAGAACAGAGTTGATGTACTGAACACCAATGACCAGAGGAATTGTAGGGTAACATCAAGAGCATCATCCATGAAGAAAGCAAAAGGTCATTAAAAAGATAGGAAAGGAAGAAAAGACCAAAATGGATGTCAGAAGAGACTCTAAAACTTGCTCTTGAATGGAGAGTAGCTAAAGCAAATGGAAGAATTGACAAGATAAAAGAGCTGAACAGAAGATTTCAAAGAGTAGCACGAGAAGAAAAACCAATTATTATCGTAAAATGTGCAAAGACCTGGAGTTAGAACACCAAAAGGGAAGAATATGCTTGGCATTTCTCAAATTGAAAGAACTGAGGGAAAAAATTAAGCTTTGAATTGCAATATTAAAAGATTCCATGGGCAATATGTTGAATGATGCAGGAAACATCAGAAGAAGATGGATGGAATACACAGAGTTACTATACCAAAAATAATTGGTAGATGATCATCTATTTCAGGAGGTGGCTTATGATCAAGCAGCAATGGTACTGAAGGAAGAAGTCAAAGCTGCACTGAAGGAATTGGTGAAAAACAAGGCTCCAGGAATTGATGGAATATCCATTGAGATGTTTCAACAAATGGTGTTGCACTGGAGGTACTCACTCAGCAATGCCAAGAGATTTTGAAGACAGCTAGCTGGCCAAATAACTGGAAGAGATCTGTATTTGTACCCATTCCAAAGAAAGGTGATCCCACAGAATGTGGAAATTATCAAAGAAGATCATTAATAACACATGAAAATAAAATCTTACTGAAAATAATTCAAAAATGGTGGCAGTAGTATGGACCAATGAGCAACATCACAATAAATGGAGAGAAGATTGAGGTTGTCAAAGAATTCACGTTGCTTGGTTCTACAATCAATGCCAACGGAAGCAGCAGTCAGAACATTAGACGACATGTAGCATTGGGAAAGTCAACTGCAAAGGAACTGTTTCAAGTGCTGAGGAGCAAGGATATCTCCTTGAGGACTAAGGTGCGCCTGACACAAG
>NW_006921660.1:2115596-2135187 GCF_000298275.1 Orycteropus afer afer
AAAGAGGGGGAGGCCTTCAAGGAGATGGATTGATACGGTGGCTGCGATGATGGGCTCAAGTACAGCAGAGATTGTGGGGCTGGCGCGGGATCGGGCAGTGTTTCATTCTGCTGTGCATGGGGTCGCTATGAGTCAGAAACGACTTGACGGCACTTAACAACAACAACAACAAGTATACTGACAAAGAACTTCCAGAAATGCAAGCTGGATTCAGAAGGGGATATGCAGGAAGGGATATCATAGCTGATGTCAGATGGATCTTGGCTCAAAGCAAAAAATACCAGAAAGATGTTTACTTGTGTTTTATTGACTATGCAAAGGCATTTGATTGTGTGGATCATAACAAATTATGGATAACTTGGAAAAGAATCGGAATTCCAGAACACTTCCTTGTACTCATGAGGAACCTGTACATAGATATCTTTGTACATAGACCAGGAAGCTGTCATTCAAACAGAACAAGGGGATACTGCATGGTTTAAAATCAGGAAGGGAGTGCATTGAGATTGTATCCTTTCACCATACCTATTCAATCTGTATGCTGAACAAATCATCTGAGAAGCTGGACTATATGAAGAAGAATATGGCATTAGGATTGGAGAAAGGTTCAAAAACAACCTGAGATACACAGATGACACAATTTTGCTTGCTGAAAGTGAGGATGACTGGAAGCCTTTACTGATGAAGATTAAAGACTACACACAGTCGGCAGTATGGATTACATCTCAATATAAACAAAACAAAATTCTCAAAGCTGGACCAATAAGCAGCACCATGATAAATGGAAAAAGGTTGTACTTGTCAATGACTTCATATTGCTTGGTTCTACAATCAGTGCTAATGGAAGCAGCAGTCAAGATATCAAAAGATGTATTGCACTGGGCAAATTTGCTGCAAAAGACCTCTTTCAAGCACTGAAGAGCAAAGATATCTCCTTGAAGGTTAAGGTGCACCTAACCCATGCCATGGTATTTTCATTCGCCTCATACACATGTGAGAGCTAGACAAGGAATAAGGAAGACCAAAGAAGAGTTGATGCTTTTGAGTTGTGGTGCTGGTGAAGAATGCTGAAAGTGCTGTGAACTGCTAAAAGAACTACAAATCTGTCCTGGAAGAAGTGTAACCAGAATGCTCCTTGGAAGCGAGAATTACCATGCTTTGTCTCACCTGCTTTGGTCATGTTGTCAGAAGGGACTATTCTCTGGAGAAGGATGACATGTTTGGTAAACTGAAGGGTCAACTAAAAAGGAGAAGCCCTCAACAAATTCGACTGACAGTGGCTGTAGCAATGGGCTCAGGTATAGTAGGGATTATGAGGCTGGCACAGGACCAGGCAGTGTTTCATTCTGTTGTACATAAGGCCACTTTGAATCAGAGATGACTCAATGACACATAACTTCAACATGCTTAGCAAATACTCCAAGAAACTGGACTATATAAAGAAGAACTCAACATCAGGATTGCAGTAAGAATCATTAACAACCTGTGATATGCAGATGACACAACCTTGCTTGCTGCAAGTAAAGATGACTTGAAGCACTTAGTGATGAAGATTAAAGATTACATCTTAACACCAAGAGAACAAAAACCCTCACAACTGGACCAATAAGCAACATCATGATAAACAGAGAAAAGACTGAAGTTGTCAGGGATTTCATTTTACTCAGATCCACAATCAACACCTGTGGAAGCAGTAGTCAGGAAATCAGATGTTGTGTTGCACTGGGCAAATATGCTGCAAAAGACCTCTTTAAAGGGTTAAAGAGCAAAGATGTCACTTTGAAGACTAAGTTGCACCTAACCCAAGCCATGGCATTTTCAATTGCCTCATATGCATGTAAAAGCTGTACAGTGAATAAGGAAGATGGAAGAAGAGTCGATGCCATTGAATTGTGGTGGCTATGAGTCAGAGCTGACTGGGTCCCTAAGAATAACAACATATACTTTACAGCAATGGTTTCTTAGTTATGACTCCAAAAGTACAGGCAATAAAAGACAGATTAGATAAATAGGACTTCATCAAAATTAAAGACTTTAGCTTATCAAAAGACTTTATCAACAAAGTGAAGAGACAACCTACAAATTGGGGGAACCATATATCTAATAATGGTTTACTATTGAGAATATTTTAAGAACTACAACTTAATAAAAGACAAAGAACCCAATCAAAAAATGGGAAAAGGGCTTGAGAAACAATTTAATCAAAGAAGAAATACTAATGGCCAATACACACATGAAAAGATACTCAACATCATTGGTTACTGTTTTATGTGCAATCAAGTCAGTTCAGACTTAGTGACCCTATTTATAACAGAACTAAACACTGCCTGGTCCTGCGCCATTCTCACAATTGTTGCCAAGCTTGACCTCACTGTTGCAACCACTGTGTCAATCATCTTTCTGAGGATCTTCCCCTTTTTCACTGACCCTCTGCTTTACGAAGTATGATATCCTTCTACAAGGAGTAGTCCCTTAGGACAACATGATGAAAGTACGAGAGATGAAGTGTCTCCTTCCTCACTTCTTAGGAGCATTTCAGCTGTACATCTTCCAAGACAGATTTGTTTGTTCTTCTTGCAGTCCACAGTATTTTCAGTATTCTTCTCCAACACCACAATTCAAAGGCATCAATTCTTCTTTGATCTTCCTGATTCATTTTCCAGCTTTCACATCCATATGAGGCTACTGAAAATACCATGGCTTGGGTCAGGCACACCTTACTCTTCAAAGTGACATCTTTGCTTTTAACACTTTAAAGATGTCTTTTACATTATGAAAATATGCGTTAGTATAACATCTTGGAATATTGGTGGTGGTGGTATTCTTAATGTCTGTTCCACAGACAAGCACTTCACAAAGTGTGGTCCAAGGACCCTGGTGTCCCCCAGACCTTTCAAGAGTGCCTGGGAGGTCAAAACTATTTTCAAAATAAAATGAAAAATTTATTTGCCTCATGAGTATAGTGTGGAGTTTCTCAGAGGCTACATGATGTGTCATGATGTTCTTATGCCCAATGTCATATTTGTGTGTATATTCTTGTGTTTTAAAAATTTCTCAGTTTTTACCAAACTTATTCAAGAAGAAATAAAGAAACTGAATGACCTTATATCTATTTCTGACAAAGAAAACTCAGGCATAGATGGCTATACTGATAAATTCTATCAAGGTTTTAAGAAAGAAATAATATAAATTATGTAATAAATTATTTCAGAAAATTGAATAAATAAAATAAATAAAGATGTCTTTTACAACAGATTTTGCCAATGCAATATGTCATTTGATTTCTTGACTACTGCTTGCATGAGTGTTGATTGTGGATCCAAGTAAAATGAAATCCTTGACAATTTCAATCTTCTCTTCATTTATCATGATGTTGCTTATTGGTCCCACTGTAAGGATTTTTGTTTTCTTTATGTTGATGTGTAATCCATACTGAAGACTGTATGTAGTCTTTAATCATCATCAGTGAGTGCATAAAGTCTTCTCTGCTTTCAGCAAGCAAGGTTGTGTCACCTGCATACTGCAGGTTGTTAATAAGTCTTCCTCCAAACTTGATGCCACATTCTTCTTCATATAGTCCAGCTTCTCGGATTATTTGCTCAACATACAGATGTAATCCTGACGCACACCTCTCCTGATTTTAAACTATGCAGTGGCCTCTTGTTCTGTTCAAAGGACAGCCTCTTGGTCTATGTACAGGTTCTCCATGAACACAATTAAGTGTTCTGGAATTCCCATTCTTCAAAATGTTATCTGTAATTTGTTGTGATGCATACAACCGAATTCCTTTACATAGTCAATAAAATACAGGTAAACATCTTTCTGTTATTCTTTGCTATCAGCCAAGATCCATCTGACATCAGCAATGATATCCCTTGTTCCACATCCTCTTCTGCATCTGCCTTGAATGTGTGGCACTTCCCTGAAAATATACTGCTGCAACCATTTTTAAATTATGTTCAGCAAAATTTTACTTGTGTGTGATTATTAAGATATTGTTTGATAACTTCCATATTCTGTTGGATCACTTTCCTTGGAATTTGCACAAATATCAGTCTCTTTCATTTGGTGAGCCAGGTGGCTGTCTTCCAAATTTCTTGGCATAAATGAGTGAGCACCTCCAGTGCTGCGTCTGTTTGCTGAATATCTCCAATGGGTATTCTGCCAATTCCTGGAGGCTTGTTTTCACCAGTGCCTTCAATGCAGCTTATTCTTCTTCCTTCAATACCATTGGTTCTTGATGATTTGCTATCTCCTGAAATGGTTGAACATCGACCAATTCTTTTTGATACAGTGACTCTGTATATCCCTTCTATATTCTTTTGATGTCTCCTACATGCTTCAGTATTTTGCCTGTAGAATCTTTCAATATTGCAACTTGAGGCTTGAATTTTTTCTTCAGTTCTTTCAGCTTGAGAAATTCTGAGCATGTTCTTCCCTTGGTTTCCTAAATCTATGTCTTTGCACATTTCATTATAATACTTTAGAGTTTGTCTTCTTGAGCTGCTCTTTGAAATCTTCTGTTCAGTTCTTTTGGGAGCTCTGGTGGCATAGTGCCTAAGGCATTTGATGCTAACCCGAAGGCTGGCAGTTCAAACCCACCAGCTACTCCTCAGAAGGAGGTTGGCCAATCTACTTCCGTAGTGATACTGCCTCGGAAACCCAAGGAAGGGTCACTATGAGTTGGATCTGACTCGACGACAGTGGGTGGGTTCAGTTCTTTTATATTGTCATTTCTTCCATTTGCTTTAGCTACTCTCCATTCAAGAACAAGTTTCAGAGTCTCTTCTGACATCCATTTTTGTCTTTTCTCTCTTTTCTGTCTTTTTAATGACTTTTTTGCTTTCTTTATGTATGATGTCCTTGATGTCATCCTACAACTCATCCAGTATTCAGTCACTGGTGTTCCATGCATCAAATCTATTCTTCAGATGGTCTTTCAATGCCAGTGGTATATATACAAGGTCATATTTTGGCTCCTATGCATTATTCTGAACCTAAACTTACATATGAGCATTTGAAGGTCTGTTCCACAGTCAGATCCTGACATTGTTTTAATGATATTAAGCTTCTCCATTGTCTCTTTGCAAAAATATAGTCTGTGTGACTCCTGCGTATACTATCCGGCAAGGTTCACATGTATGGTCACCATTTACATTGTTTAAAAAAAAGGGTTATCTGCAATGAACAAGTCATTGGTCTTGCAAAATTCTATCATGAGATCTCCAGCATCATTTCCATTACCTAGGCTGTATTTTCCAACTACCAACACTACTTCTTTGTTTCCAACTTTTGCATTCCAGTCACGAGTAATTATCAATACATCTTGATTGCATGTTCGGCCCATTTCAGAATGCAGAGATTAGTAAAAAATCTTCAATTTCTTCATCTTTTGTTTTAGTGGTTGGTGGGTAAATTTGAATCATACTAGCAAACCCACCAGCCACTCCTCGGAAGGAAGGTTGGGCAATCTACTTCTGTAGTGATACTGCCTTGGCAACCCAAGGAGGGGTCGCTATGAGTCGGGTCCAACTCGACGGCACATAACAACAACAACATATGATAGAGTATTAGTACTTTGCCATAAAAAGAAACAAAGTACTGATACATGTTACAGCATGGATTAACCCTGAAAATATCATCCTGAGTGAAATAAGTCAGTCACAAAAGGACAGATCCGTATGATTTGACTTATATGAAAGATCTAGAATGACCAAGTGTATACAGACCTGAGGTTATTAGTGGCTACCAGGGGCAGGTAAAAGAGAGGAGGAAAGGAGACTCAATGCTTAGGGAACACTGAGTTTCTGTTAAGGGCAATGGAAAAAAATTGGAAACAGATAAGGATGATGGCTGCACAACATGATAAGTGTAATTAATGTCACTGAATTGTACATGTGAAGAATATTTTGTTACATGTACAATCACAATAAAAAAGACAACAATAAATTTTAACAAATTAAAATTTAAAAAATAGCAAATGTTTTGTTACATGTACATTGACCACCATGAAAATAAATAAAAATAAACTTAAAAAAATTATAATTTAAAAAGATGTGTTTTAAGCCATTAGGGACATTTAAACACAAACTGGATAGTTGATGAGATTAATAAACTACAAATGATAGTTTTAATTTTCATAATGGCATTGTGGATATATTTTTTAAAGTGGCATCTTTTAGACACATATTCATGGCTATTTACAATTAAATGATATGGTATCCAGGATTTTTCAGAATAATCCAAAGTGGAGACAAAGGAGTAGGTGGTGGCACAAATGAAACAAAATGGGCCATCTATTGATTATCATCGAAACTGGATAAATGGAAATGTATTATATCATTCTATTTCTATACCTGATCGACATTTTTCATAATAAAAAAAAAATAAGCTTTTATTCTTATTTAAGGCTAGTAGAGTACAGAAGTTGTAGTTATGCTATGTAGCAACTAGGTAACTTTGGACTATTACCTAACCATTCTGATGTCAATAATAGCATCTGAAAGCACTGTTGAGAAGATTAAATGACTAATTATATATGTAATTCCTAGCATATGAGAAATACTTTATAAGTTTGTTGCTACTATTACTACTGCTACCACTACCATTATTACTACTTTTTGTATTATTATTACCTGTTGAGCAGTAAGCTCACTCGTGAGATATCAATAAAACCAGTTATGTCAAGTCAACTGCAACTCATGGTAACTCCATGTGTGTCAGAGTAGAACTGTGCTCCATAGGGTTTTCAATGGCTGATTTTTCAGACTGCCAGGCCTTTCTTCCATGGTGCCCTTGAGTGGACCTGAACCTCTAACTTTTCAATTAGCAGCCAAGCATGTTGACTATTTGTACTACCCAGGCACACCACTGATAATGGAGAGGAATAGAAAGCAGTCTTCTTTTCAGGATCTCTTGGTCCAGCTGGGCGTTCAGGACACATAGAAAAAAGTTCTATTTACCCAAGTGCATTCTATGTACCAAGTAACGTGTTAAGTCCCTTCACACATATTTCTTCACTTAAGCCTCAGCACAACCCTGTGGGATGATTTTACAGAGAGAGAAAAGTGAAACTGAGGAGTACAAAGTGACCTGCTCAGGGTCACAAACCTTCCAAGCTGCAACCCCAGAGTTGTCTGATTCGAAGCCCTTGCTCTAAGCAGGTATCTTATACACCTGTAACAATTAAGTAGCATAGATAAGAAAAGCTGCAGAAATTGAAAAGTCACCACTTCCTCAGCTGGGGAGGTCAGACCTGAAGGTTTCACAGGGAAGATGAACTTGAGCTATGCCTCAAAAGCCAGGGAGACTTGGAGTCAGAGGGCTGACATGGAACATACAGGGAATGTCCTGGTATAAATGAATGAGTCATTCTGATGGGAACAGTATTTGCTAATGAGACTAGTGACAGATAAGGCAAGAGGAGAGGGTAGTGGTGGTTCAATGGTAGAATTCTCATCTTCCATACAGAAGCCCCTAGTTCATCACCCATCTCTCAGTGGTGGTCTGTGTGTTGCTCTGATATTGAACAGGTTCCCGCAGAGTTCCCAGACTAAAATGGATTAGGAAGAAAGGCCTGGAAATCTTCTTCTGAAAAATGAGCCAATGAAAGCCCTGTGGATCACAATTGTCTAATCCCTTTTTGCGTGGGGTTGCCATGAATCACAGGCTGACTTGACAACAGTTAACAACAACTACAAGGATAGAGAAAGGAGAAGGAATCTGATAGAAAAGCATTCCATACCAAAAACTGATAGTTTGATGACTGTTTTCTCAAAGGTGGTTCTCAGATCAACTGTGCCAGAATCATCTGGGGTGCAGAATGAAAATGCCAATTCCAGCCCCACTCTTGGTCTACTGAATTGGAGTCCCCGCAAGTGGAGCTCAGTAATTTGTGTTTTTAATATGCTCCCTGAGTGAGTCTGTGTACACTAAAAATTGAGAACTTCTAGAAAAGATAAACAGGGAAGAAGTTAGGTAGAGGAAGAAGTCAGATTATCCAAAGTTTTCAGGGGTTGAAAATGATGACAATTTCCAGCT
This sequence comes from Orycteropus afer afer, assembly GCF_000298275.1. Taxonomy (NCBI): domain Eukaryota; kingdom Metazoa; phylum Chordata; class Mammalia; order Tubulidentata; family Orycteropodidae; genus Orycteropus; species Orycteropus afer. The sequence goes on from NW_006921660.1 coordinate 2,123,637, forward strand.
CACACACAAATGAGCCACTGCTCCTCCTGCTTTCTCCCCATCATTTGCCATACTGTTTTCCAGACAATATTCCTTGTGCACCACTTTCATGATGCCCCACCTCTGCTTAGGAGCCTGGGCAGCTTTCCACTGCTTACCACATCAAATCTAAAGTCCTCTGCCTGCTACCTCCCCCACAAAGTCAGGCCCCACCATAACCTCCTCCAGTTTCCCACACTCCTTAACTCTCCACTATGTTTAGGTTGTGAGGAGCCCTGGTGGCATAATGCCTAAGGCATTTGACTGCTAACCAGAAGGCTGGCAGTTCAAACGCACCAGCCACTCCATGTTTAGGTTAACTTTTGTTCAAACTATCCCAAGAGAACAACAATGAAAGCAAGTGTTCAGAGCTCTATAAGGATGCTTGGGAGAAAAATGGGCATGGAGGAAGTGGGTGGGCCCCCTCAACCGCTGCTAGCAGGGCAGAGGCACTCTTACACATACACTTATGAGATGAAGGTGGCTGCATGGCACCAACTCTTCCCACAGGCTGCACATAGCCTTGGGGAGATCTCCTCTCCACTCTGCTTAAGGCTGCCTTAATGTCTGATGTCAGTATATTTCATGGGTATAGGGATGCTAAGAGGTGGTATGACTTGACTTCTGCTATTTAGTGGCAATGCCCAGACCTCTACGACTGCTGCTTGACAAAGCTCCAGCTGTCAAGAGTCTTGGGCAGAAGCCAATTCCACTTTTACTTTCGATTGTATTCTGGTCCGTTATCTTAATTGCTACAATAATCTTTATGGTGATCGTGCTCCTTCTGGCTCATCCCAGAGGGTCCAAAACTGATTTTCATGTTTCCCATGAATCAGGCCACCTTCCAGATGACTCTCTGATTTCCAATTCCAAAAACCCTGGTCTTCCTAGAAATCCCCATGATGAGCCAGAGCTGGGAAGGCCCCTGGGAATCCTAAAGACATTGAGAATTCACATTGGTGGAAAGATCTCATGGCTACTCAACCTCCTACAATACCAACCCCTGCAGCACAACATAGAAAAGGGATTACTCTTGATAGAAAGAAACCTTGACCTAAGTGGCTGCCTCCTACAGTTAAGCCTCCTTCTAATGTAGCTTATAGAATTAATGGTAGACTTTAGTATCCTTCTCGGGGAGGGGAGCCTAAACATTCCTGATGGCCTGACCTTCCTCTTCCTTATACTGGGGCATACATAGAAGGTAAAAGAATGGTGTGGGCAAGATGGAAAAAGAGTTCCTTTTAACTCTCTCCCTTTCTTAGAGAGATTAAAACGATCAGAGCCTAGGTGTAAAACTACTGCACAGAGAAATACTCTAATCAAGCAATGGAACAGTTACTTTAAGAAATTAAAAGGCCACAAGTAAATGTTGATGGACTATATAGACCCATCTGCACCCCCAGGCTGGTGGTAATTCAGAGAATGGTGCCAACCACAAAGTTGGGTCACACGTTCTGGCCCCATGTTGTTTTCTTCACCCTGACCATTTCCTCATGCCTTAGTTAACCTCATTGTCTAGCACATTTTACTCATATAATGTTAATGATAGATAAGTTAGATAAGATAAGATGTAAGTCTAGTTTATAAGTTCAATAATAGTTTTATAAGTTTTGGATATAGTTAATTATAACAGGATTAAACTTGTATTTACTTGGAAATAAGATGTTCTAGATTAAGAGAATGTACTGGGATGTTCCCAGTAAACAGGAACACAAGTAATTCATGAAGTGTGATAAACATAGTTGTTACTGTAAAGTTAATAGCCCACAGTCATAAAGTGTGATAAACATAGTTGTTATTGTAAAGTTAAAAGCCCACAGCCATGAACTGATTCAAGATGTACCCGAAATTGTGGGTTTGTCATTTTGCTTTGTCATTTGTAATCTGCAATATAGTATAAAACAAAGAAGACCACCTCATTATGTGGGGCACATCTTTATCTTGTGTGAGTGTGTCTCCTTCATCTCGCCGACACCACCTCTCCCTCCAGAGACCCACAGCTGAGGCTGGACCTCGGCAATTTAGTCTGTGCAAGACTAACACAGACAGAAAGATACATCTGCTTAAACTGCCCCCTAACTCCACCTTGCACCAAATTGCTTTGAAGGACTCATTCAAACTACCTTTCCCTCTTTAAATTAATACCAGTTGCCATAAAGTTGATTCTGACTCATTATGGTTTATCTGTATCAGAATAGAACTGCACTCAATAGGGTTTTCAATGGCTGTTTTTTTGGAAGTAGGTCACCAAGACCTTTCTTTCAAGGTCCCTTTGGGTGGACTTGAAGCTCTAAACTTTTTATTAGAAGCCAAGTGCATTAATTGCTTGCACCACACAGGGATTCCTTTCCTTCCTAGAATGCCTCTTTTCCTCCTTGCCCACAATCTCTTTACCTCCTATGTGAATAATTAGCTCAAGATCTTCAAAGCATAAAAAGCTGTGAAAGAATGTCTCAGCTCCCTCAAACTATCCACCACTGACCATTTAACAGCATGAAGTGCTCCTGGACCCTCAGTTCCACCTCTATCTCTTTTCAGCAAGTATCTTGGATGTGCAACCTAAAAGGTCTCTATGAAACACAGATTATCCACCATGTAGATAAGGCCTAAGCAGATCGATCTTGTGAGGAAAGAGGGACCTGGAAACATGTAGGATGTACAAGTCAGGAAAAGAGCTAACTTGTGACCTCACAATTAGCAGTCCAGGGTAAAAACCCTAATCTAGCTCTACTGATCTGCTTCCTTCCATGAATTTGCAGAGGTTGCCTGGCAACACATTTTGGCCTCAAGCCATGTGCCACAGTCTATTGTGCCATGTGCTCCCTGAGAAGCCATGAGCCCCTTAGGAGCTGAGACCAAGTGCATGATGTTTTTTTCTATCTCTCATGGTGCCCAGTGCATCACATAATATGCACCAAATACATACTAAATTGGTTAAAATGCTGTTATTTTCATTAAAAGCAAATTTTTTGCTTTGCTTCACCATGACATTTATTCAACAAATCAAATAAATGTAGTTTGTGTTAACTAGCTTTTAAGAAATAAGAAACTTTTTCAAATTGTAGAACAAAATTCAAAATCAATTAAAAAAAAAAAAAAAAGACCAGAATTACTGGTCTGATAGATAGGTGGACCCTCCAAAACTGTGGCCCTTAGACACCCTTCAAGCCTGGAACTGAACCCACCCCAGGGATCAACTTTCAGCCAAACAACAGGTCTGAATAAAGTGCTCTAGCAGCACAGTGGTTACAGCATTTGGATGCTAACCAAAATGTCAATGGTTCAAATCCACCAGATGCTCCACAAGAGAAAGATGAGTCAGCCTGCTTCCATAATGATTTACAGCCTTGTAAACCCTAGGAGGTAGTTCTACTCAGTCCTATAGGGTCACTGTGAGTTGGAATCAACTCAATGGCAGTAAATTTTGATGATAAAGTGAATAATAATACTACAGAGGACCATATTTTTTAGTACAATCAACCATACAACACCAAAAGGACAGCATCTGCCCAAAATCGAAGTTCAGAATGCATGAAGGGGCAGGAAATAAGGATGAATGGAATTAGGGAATTCAGGGAGGAAGTGGGAGAGTGCTGGTCACATTGAGGGGATTGCAACCGATGTCATGAAAGAAAATGTGTATAAATTGTTGAATGGAAGAGTTTCTTTGTAAACTTTCACCAAACCTACAATAAGAAGTTCAGAAAAAGAGAGAAACCTTTCCTTTTACAAACCTACAGTAATATTTTCATGGTTATTTATTTGAGTCGCTTTTGAAGTTTAACAAGATAGCTTGGCTGATGCATTTAATTATCTCTAGAGTGTTATTTCATATCAGATGTAACTGAAATTTACCTAAGGAAACTACACAAGGCAATGGCCCAGGAAAATAAAGTCTGTTGCCCATATGACTATGAGACCAGAAGAACTAGATGGTGCCTGGCTACCACTGTCAACCACTCAGAGAGGATGTACGAGATCCTGCATAGAGAGGGAGAACAATGTGGAACAAAACTCAAAATCATTTGGAGGAAAAAAAAAAAAAAAGAAGGTGGGGACCAGGTTTGCTGGTCTAATAGAGCCTGATGAAACCACTGAGACTATGGCCCCTCACTGCCTTTCAGGTCTGGAATTGAACCCACTCCTGTGGCTTCCAGCTCATATGAACTGAACATTTACATTAGGTAGATATACTCCTTGGAGAGACCAATCATGAGAGAATAGAAGGACTGTGTGTGCACAGGGAGACATCTTGGGAGGGGGGCAGGAATGCACGGGAGGGAAGGGCACAGGGAAGAGGAAACTATGGGGAGGGAAGTGGAAGCGGAGCTGTTGCATTGTGGGAAATTGCAGTCAATGTCATGAGACAAAGTGTATGCTAACTGCTGTATGGAAAATGAAATTGCTCTGTAAATTTTCACCCAAATCACAATAAAAATTAAAAGAAAAAAAAATAATAAAGCATGTTCAAATAAAAGTAGAAGGTAAATAAGTAATAATTTATTTTAAAATATGGGGAGTATTGGCAGTAGTAGAAATATTTTATTTCCTCTATGACCCAGAAAAGCTTAAACATGAGAGTGTTCCCGTTTAAATTTTCCTATTCTGCACAGTTTGAATTTATTATCAGATTTCTTTTTAATCCCAACATGATTTTCAAGTAGGTGGAATTTATGGGGTGAAACACAACAAAACCATTACAAAAAACGGTGGAATTACTTTGGCCCTTGGTATCTTCTCAGGTTTGCAAGAGCACACCAAAACATATCTTGTAAAAAACCACTTCTCATGGAAATTGTGGTAGCTGATTTTACAAGATACATGGCTATACATGCCTGCATATCTGGGAAAAAGATCGAGACCTGAGGCTCCATTTGAAGGACAAGGTTGTATTGTTGTTATATACTTTTTATTTTAATGTAAAGCTTACACAGCCCTTTTAAGATAATTTAAATGTACCAACGAGCAAATCCCCACCCTAGAGCATTTCCAGTCTAGAAGCACAGATGGAAGGAGCCAAGATAAAAACAAAGGAAAGTTGTGAAGTGACTGGAACCGAAAGACCTGCACACCAGGTTAAGTTTTCAAACCTGCTGGAGCTGTCAATCAGATGGACTTGGGGAACATTCATTAACTACCTTTAGGTGTTTCTGTCTCTTTGGTTTGAAAACTATGAATACATGCTGTAACCTCTTGTGAACCAAATGCCTGGCAACTCACCAGAACTGCTAGAAGGAAATATTAAAACAAGAACAACTCACTGCCGTCTAATCAGATTCTACTCATAGGTACCCCTCCTTGGGTTTCCAAGGCAGTATCACTATGGAAGTAGATTGCTCAATCTTCCTTCCAAGGAGTGGATTAAAGAGGCACAATCCTACATTCCCGGACTGAGAGATAAAGGAATATTATAGGCTGGTAGAAAGAAAAGCCATTTATTATACAATTTGCCTTTGAGAGTCTACTTTTCAAACAGCAGCTCTGTATGATAGTTTTAAAAAGAGGACCATTCTCAGATTAATTAAATTGTATTGTAATTAAATTTATATTAAAGAAAAAAACTGAATAAGCTTTGAAGACCAAAACCAAACCCACTGACATCAAGTGGATTCCAACCCATAGCAACCTGATAGGACAGGGTAGAACTCCTCCATAGGGTTTCCAAGGCTGTAAATCCTTACAGAAGCATGCCTCCTTGTCTTTCTCCCACTGAGCAGCTAGTGGGTTCGAACTGCTTTACTTTGGTTTAGCAACCACATGCTTTAACCACTGTGTCACCAGAACTCCCTATGCTTAGACGTGGATCTGAAAAAGAGAGCCAAGTGAACTGGTCAGCAGGAGGTTAAGACTGTGAGAAGACATGCACCCAGGTGGGTGGCTCTTAGAAAAAGCTTGAGGTATGGAGTCAGGCAGACCTGGACTGAAATCTCTACATTGCCACTTCTTAACTATTTTACCTCAGGTAAGACAATGAACTCTGGATTTCAGCTTCTTGTAAAATGGAGAAAGAACCTGAGTTTCTTGGATTATTAAATACAATAAATATATGTAAATCTGTAGTCTAACCCATAACAAGTGTTCAATAAACAACAACAACAATAACAAAAGAGTTCTTGTGAAGACAATTTGACTCATGGCACCCCAGGTGGGTCAGAGTAGAACTCTGCTCCATAGGGCTTTCAATGGCTGATTTTTCTAAAGTAGATCATCAGGTCTTTCTCCTGAGGTGCCTCTGAGTGCACCTGAACCACCACTGGCTGGACCCAAACCACCAACCTTCTGGTTAGCAGCCAAGTGTATTAATAGTTTGCACCACCCTATAAATAGTAGCTGCTTTCTAAGCTCACCATTGGAGCCACAATGGTGCCTACCATCTCTGGAAGGGCACAGGGATCCCTTCCAGGCTCACAGTGTTTGAGGATTTGACTGTCCTAGGCCCACATTAGGAAATTCAATTCCCAACTAGTCTCCAGATGGCAAAGACAGTCCATAGTCCAGAGCCAAGAAGGCTGCTGTCTGCTGACTGGGACAGGGAGGAAAGGAAGCCTGAGGAGCATCCCACCCTGGAAGTCTAAGCAGAGAGAGTTCTGAGCTGCTCTGGGTGCTCGCCTTGGTTCTGGGACATCCTGGCTGTGCAACCCTATACAAACCACATTGACTTTCTATGCTTCAGTTTCCAGTTCAGTGAAGGGCAGGAATGGGGAAGATTCTGTTGTCAGTTGCTGTGTCAGAGTTGATTCTGACTCATGGCATCCCCAAGTAAGCAGAGTAGAACTGCTCCATAGGGTTTTCAAGGCTGTGGTCTTTTGGAAGCAGATCACCAGGCCTTTCTTCCAAGGTTCCTGTCAGTGAGTTTGAACTGCCAACCTTTCAGTTACTAGTCCAGCATCCTAACCATTTCCACCACCCAGCATGTCCTCCTATGGTGCTATCTGGATCTAAAATCTGAAGCTGCAATTCTGTAGCTGAGAGCCCCAGCCTACTCACTAACAGACCTCAGAGGCAAGGGTTGGAGTCAGGCCTGGCAGGGGTCAGGTTGGAGAATGGGGTGCTTCACTGGGATGTAGACACTTCAAGAGAGAGCAGGGGACCCTCCTCCCTTCTCTTCAGTCAGGGCCCAGACACTGGTGCCTGAGAGGCCCAGAGACTGGTGTCTTGCAGCTGTAGAGGAAGAGCACAGCCAAATTTCAACATCATGACTTACCAGCGTTCAGGAGGACATGTGCACTAGAGGCCCAAGTCCAACACCTGTGGCATCAAAGCAAAGAACATAGAAAGGGGCAAAGCTGCAAAACATCCATGGCTTTAAAGTAAGTATCTGAAATGACCCTATTCTCCTAAGAGTCATGGATGAAAAATATTTAGAAGGCAGTTGGAAGAGAATTATAATTTTCTGAACAGATTAAATCTGCTGTGCTCTGGCATGAATAAGAACAGGGTAATGTTTTCATTTGTACTATTTAAGAGATATTATACCTGCTAGCACAGGTTCCCACCTATTAAAACAGAGAAGCAAATGAAGCCATTATTTGCATTCCATGAAGTACCTTATGGTTTACACATAGGCACCCAGCCAAGGGAGGGTTCTAACCAAGCCTCCATGTACAATTCAAAAGCAAAATAAAGTCGTTACAGTTCTATTGGATTAGCATTGGGAAGGGAGGGCCAAGAAGTTAATGCAACTGCGAACAGAAAAAATTCTTTAGCTTCATTTTTTATCTTCTGGTTTCAGGGTTACCTTCAGCATCTCTCAAAAACCACAACTGTGCTGAATAATACTCTATTGACAGCTTATGTTATTCAATTAACACATGTACAAAGTAAGAATGAAAAAATCAGTCCTTTGCAAGATATATATAACCTCATGGTATTACGTATAAATAAGAAGGGAGACTTTAAAAATATTCTACTTCATCTACTCAGAATCCAAAGTTTTAAAAGGATAAAGAATGAATTTCTACATTTGTGTTTTTTTACCTCATCTAATCTTCTGATAGGATAGTGAGTTGTGGGAAACCTCATATGGTGAAAGACAGAGTAGAGATAAGAACCCACATCCATCTCCAGACCTTCTGTGGTTAGATGTCTGGATTCATGGTAACCCCACACATTACGGAACAAAACTCCACCCTGACCTGGGCCATCTCCCATGATTGGTTACATATCAGACAACTATGATCCACAGGGTTTATTCATTGGTTGATTTTAGGAAGTAGGTCAGCAGCACTTCCTTCCCAGTACATGCTCAGCTTCACAGCAACACACAAACCTCCACTGACAGATAGGTGGTGGCTGCACAAGAGGTGCCCTGGCCAGGAATCGAACCCAGGTCTTCCTCACGGAAGGTGAGAAGTCTATCTCTGAACTGCTAATGTCTCACACAAGGTTTACTGCCTGACAAAAGGCAAATCTTCATCCAGCCCAGAGAGTGATGTCAGATGAGAGAAGTGGCAGCAGCTGGGGGACAAAATAAAAACTGTTCATGTTATTGCAAAGCCATTCCACAGAGTGCAGAAGAGGGTGCTAAGATAAGGGACAGTGACCTGTCTCCTTACTAGATAAGACTCTCATAATAGAGACATGTGGTAAAAGACAGAAAAGTGAGAGACAAGCACAAGTAGGTTAATCAGCCTCATGGGCACAGAACATCATTTTAGGAATGAAATAAAAATACTCTCAATTTTTAAGATTTTTGTTTAACTGTACAACTAGAACTCGCCACACAATAGAGTAATGGGAGAACGATGCAAAAGCATTTTTAACCACTAATAACTCCTGGGGTTTTACTTGAACTTTGATACTTATCATGTCATAATTGATATTCTTTTAAGAATTCCAATAAGGAGCTCTGGTGGCATAGTGGTTAATCCCTTGGCAGTTCAAATATACTAATGATCATGAAGATGGCACAAGACCAGCCAAGTTTGGTTCCATTATACTTAAGGTTGCCATGAGTCAGAGCCCAATCAACGGCAGCTAACAACAACAAAGCATTCCAAATTCCAACTGTATTTAAAACTCTTTTCCGGACCATTTGTTTACTTGTGTCCTATTTAAGAGCACACCCAGGCCACCTTCCCTCTCAGCACAGTATGCATGAAAGGGAAAAGGGGGAAAAAAAGTCCTAAACTCAGGAAGTCAAATGGAGGAAAATCTTTATTTTAAACTTTTTTCCTGCTCATGTTCTACTATGGCGGTATTTTTTAAACTTCCTCTCAAATCTTTTGGTAAATGGAAAAATCATATGACATCTTTAATTTGATTTAATATTTCAAGATTAAATATACCAATGAAAAAGATTAAAATAATGGTATCTTAAAAGAAAAATGTTTACAGTAAACTTTAAATATACATATCTTTATTCTATCATGTAAGACTTTTTCAAAATGTCAATGTAAGCATTTTTTAAAATGCTAAGGGTGCTTGCTTGCCAAAAGGACAGTGACATTCACTTCAAAACCAATTGTCTGCTGCTGGTTGTTTTGAAGGGGAAAAATAGGCCTAATAAACATATGTAAATGAAAGAAAGTAAGATAATGCTTGGAAAACCAGGTTTGCTTGTGTTAAAGTAAATGAAGAGATCACGGCAGTGATCTATAACATCTGTCTGGCAACTGAATCAACTTACTATTCCAAAATCTCTCTTGAAGTCCTCTTTGCAAGAATATTAGTGACAAGAGGTTTCTCTCTCCCTGCAAGCTGACAGATATGACTTTCCACCAGTGTTGAGAGCAAACTGCATGGATGAGATGTAATTTCTTAAAAATCACTTTCAGGAAGTCTTGAGAGTATCATCAAATTGAAAAGATAAAGGAATGGTTTTAATTTTTTTTTTTAATTATCTTAGTTTTGGCTATTACTGTGAACTATAATGTTGGTCTTCATCCCTTGAATTGTCAATGTCTTGTGTATAAAGAGTTTCAAACTTTTCTACCAAATATGCAATGCTCTACTGAAACCTTGTGTAAAGAAGTTGGTGTTTTCCCTGGAGTTCCAAAAATAGAGGTATTGTTTCGGTTTGTAAATCTGAGCAAGCATATTTCCCTCTGATAACCAATGAATAGATGGATCCTAGCATTAGGAGTCTTTGGGGGCCTAAAGGTTAAAGTGTTCAGCTGCTAATATCAGAAGAAAGGCCTAGGGATCTACTTCCAAAAGAATAGCCTTTGAAAACCCTATGGAGCACCATTCCAGTTTGACACATGTGGGGTTGCTGTGAGTTGGAATCTACTCCACAGCAACTGTTGATAATTAGCACTCAAAGGTTTAGAGAGCAAGGCAAACCATCTAGTGTTTACCACACTCTTTTGGACATAATTAAGCACCTTGTTAGTAAGGATAAAAGTTTTCTCCTACCTGGTGGAATCCCTGAGACTAAGGCCCCTAGCTGCCCTTCAGGTCTGGAATTAAACCCACTGCTGTGGCCTCCAGCCAAACAAAAGAGGCATATGAGCTGATCATTTACATTAGGTAGACACACTGCTTGGAGTGATCATCATAGGAGAATAGAAGGGTTGTGTATGCACAGGGAGACAGCTGGGGGGGAGGGCAGGAGTGCATGGGAGGGAAGGACATAGGGAAGAGGTAACTATGGGGATGAAGTGGGAAAAGAGCTGTTGCATTGTGGGAAATTGCAGTCAATGTCATGAGACAATGTTGTTGTTGTTATATGCCCCGTCGAGTCGGACCCGACTCATAGCGACCCCTCCTTGGGTTTCTGAGTCAGTATCACGACGGAAGTATATTGCCCAACCTTCCTTCCGGGGGGTGGCTGGTGGGTTTGAACTGCCAGCCTGTGGTAAGCAGTCAAGGGCCTTAGGCACTATGCTACCAGAGCTCCAAAGTGTATGTGAACTGCTGTATGGAAAATGAATTTGCTCTTCAAACTTTCACCCAAATCACAATAAAAATTTAAAAAAAACAAGTAAATAAGATATTAACACTTGAAAAAAAAAGTAGTTTTCTCCTAAATTACTGAACAGCTTTGGAAGGCAACTTTTCTAATGACATAGTTCAGCCCAAACATAGCTGGAAGTTTATTACCTTTGATTCACTTTATTGGCTTCTAAGAATGTTGACATATTTTAAAGCTTTCGTGGTGTCTCCTACCTTGAGGAAACGCTACAGTGCTCTTTTCTTCTATCATAATTTCCAGTATATATTACACCCAGACCAGGGCTTGTACACAGTTTCAATCACCACAGCCAGCAGCAAAAGAAGGGTGATGACCTGATCTATGGCTACACTGGAAATTCAATATTCTCAACGAAGCCATAATTTTAGTCCATCTAACACTTGCCTGTAGAGTAAGACAAAGACATCATCTAGAACGTCTTCTTCATTTCCTATCCAAGTGAGTGTCGATAGACCTCAAAATGCCAGTTTTCAGCAGAATGTCTTTAACGAGGACTTTTTTTAATCATTTCAATTATGTAATTATTTAATATAAAGCATTCACAGCTTTTGTGGATTTCTAATATGTTCCAGTTCCATGCAATTTTATTTATGGAAGAAAAGTAAATTTTTCAGGGGA
>NW_006921660.1:2135287-2142981 GCF_000298275.1 Orycteropus afer afer
AATATGCAACTTATCCTTTGCAAAATACCTTCAGGAATTCACACTTTACATAAGCTTTATCAAATTACTAATTATTTTGGAATGGAACCAGCAATTCAAAGACTGTTTGACCAGTCCTGCAAAGAGACAGAAAATGTTGATGTTGGACACTGAGGACTAAGCTACTTAGGTTCCCAATCATATAAGCAAAACAAAATAAATTTTATCATTTCATATATCCTAATACATACACTACTATAAATAAAAGTTTTGAACATTTTATTTTTAGAATATACGCATACACGTTATCTACATTTTGATTCCTTTCTCTGCATCTGAAAAAACAGAAAATTTTCAAAAAAGACCAGGCTTATTGATCAGATGACAACTGGTGGAACCCCCAAAATGACAGCCCTTAGACATCCTGTGGCTCAACTTTCAGACAATCGATCAACAGGCCTACAAGGTGAACAGTAACACTAGGAGGGTATGCACTCAAACAGATCAATTATATGAGATAAAGAATGCAGCATTTGGCCATGTATAGAGCAAGGAAGGCAGGAGGAGATGGAAAGGAAGGACAAAGGGAAGGAGTGGGCACAGGGAGGAATTGGAAAGAATGCTATTGCATTATGGGAATTGCAGTGAATGTGCAAAACAAAATGTATGTGGAGTGTTAAATGGAAAACCAATTTGCTCTGTAAACTTTCACCCAAATCACAACTAAATAACTATGTAAAATTAAAAAAAAAAAAGTTTTCAATATCCTGTTTATTTTTTTTTTAATGTACCATTGTGATTGTTAAGTTTGTGTGTCAATTTGGCTAGGTCTGGTTGAGTGACTGGGCAGCTGGATGTAGTTATTCCCCATGATAAGACTGGTAATTAACTACATGGTGGAATGTATTGCAGCAGCTGAATAGCTGCTTTAGGGATATGGTCTGCTTCCTGTGTATAAGAAGCAGCTTTGGGAATGTTCTCTAGTTTATGGCACACTTGAACCATGCATATAGCCTAGTTGTTGTTCAGCAGCCTGCCATACCCTGGTAATCTTGGGACTTTTATGAATGGCCTGCTGTGTGGTTTGGTAACATCAGGGCTGTGCCTTATTACTTGTCAACCTTGGGCTTGTCAGCCTGCGCAGCCAGCAGCTGAGTGAAGAAAAGCCTCCAGCTTCAGTGGACCAGGAACAGGAGGCAGAGCTGAAGCCCAAGGCTGAGCGCTTTCACCCAGTCCCCAGAGCCTGGCACTTTGAACTCAGACTTAAAGCCTCCAATCTGTGAGAAAATAAATTGCTGTTTCTTAAAGCGATCTGATTTGTGGTATACTCTTGTCAGAGCAGCACTAGGTAACCAAAACACCACCTTGTTAACTTTGCCTCAGGGTGACCCACTATGGCAGATTTTAATGTTATAGAGACTTGATTAAAAAGAGTCTGTGTTTACCTCTCATTATTTTAAGATCACATGGTTGACCATTAATTACAAAGTCCACTAAGTCCAATAGTCCCTGAAATTATTATCTCATTTCACACCATTTCCTTTCAACAATGAGAACTCTTTTCTCGTTTCTTGACAACAAATTCTGCAATCATAGTTTCGTCTCTTCCTTGTTAAACAGATGAAAAGACCAGTTTCTCTATGGCTCTTCTTATTATTCAATCTACTTTGTTTTGTTTTGTTTTGTTTTTAATTGGGATATAATTCACATACCATTCAACTTATTTTTTTAAATCTATAGTCAAATCAAGCCCAATTGTCATAACATAATACACAAAAACACTGTTCTGCATCCTACTTTGCTGAGTAGTAACTGGGTCTTAAAAGCTCGTGAGTGGTCATCTGCTGCTATTATGTGCCATCGAGTTGTCTCTGACTCATAGCAACCCTATGTACAACAGAATGAAACACTACCCAGTACTGCGACAGCCTCACAATCTCTACCATACCTGAGCCCATCACAGCAGCCACCATGTCAATCCATCTTGTTGAAGGCCTTCCCCTCTTTCGTTGACCCTCCACTTTACCAAGCATGACATCCTTCTCCAGAGAATGGTCCCTTCTGACAATATGACCAAAATAGGTGAGACGAAGTCTGGCCATTCTTGCTTCCAAGGAGCATTCCAGCTGCACTTCCTCCAGGACAGATTTGTTAGTTCTTTTAGCAGTACACAGTACTTTCAGCATTCTCTTCCAGCACCACAACGCAAAAGCATCAACTGTTCTTCAGTCTTCTTCATTCATTGTCCAGCTCTCACATGCATATGAGGCGACTGAAAATACCATGGCTTCAGTCAGGTGCATCTTAGTCTTCAAAGAGATGTCTTTCCTTTTCAGCACTTGAAAGAGGTCTTTTGCAACAGATTTGGCCAATGCAATATGTCTTTTGATGTCTTGACTGCTGCTCCCACGGGCGTTCATTGTAGAACCAAGCAATATAAAGTCTTTGACAACATCAATCTTTTCTCTATCTGTCATGATGCTGGTTATTGGTCCAGTTGTGAGACTTTATTTTCTTTATTTTGAGGTGTAATCCATACTGCAGACTGTAGTCTTTAATCTTCATCAGTAAAGGCTTCCAGTCATCCTCACTTTCAGCAAGCAAAGTTGTGTCATCTGCATATCTCAAATTGTTAATGAGCCTTCCCCCAATCCTGATGCCATGTTCTTCTTCATACAGCCTAGCTTCTTGGATTATTTGCTTAGCATACAGGTTGAATAAGTATGGTAAAAGGATACAATCCTGACGCACTCCCTTCTTGATTTTAAACCATGTAGTGTCCCCTTGTTCCATTCAAACGACAGCATCCTGGTCAAGGTACAGGTTCCTCATGAGTACAATCGAGTGTTCTGGAATTCCCATTCTTCTCAATGTTATCCATAATTTGTTATGATCCACACAATCAAATGACTTTGCATAGTCAATAAAATACAAGTAAACATCTTTCTAGTATTCTTTGCTTTGAGTCAAAATTCATCTGACATTAGCTATGATATATGTCACTCCACATCCCTTTCTGAATCCAGCTTGCATTTCTGGAAGTTCTCTGTCAATATACTTCTGCAACTGTTTTTGAATTCTCTTCAGTAAGATTTTACTTGAGTGTGATGCCAATGATTTTTCAATAATTTCCACACCCTGTGGGATCACCTTTCTTTAGAATAGGTACAAATATGGATCTCTTCCAGTCAGTTGGCCAGGTAGCTGTCTTCCAAATCTCTTGGCATAGATGAGTGATTGCCTCCAGTGCAGCATCCATTTGTTGAAACATTTCAATGGGTATTCTGTCTATTCCCAGAGCCTTGTTTTTTGCCACTTCCTTCAGTGCAGCTTCAACTTCTTCCTTCAATACCATTGATTCTTGATCATATGCTGCCTCCTGAAATGAATGATGATCTGCCAATTCTTTTTGGTATAGTAATTCTGTGTATCCCATCCATCTTCTTCTGATGTTTCCTGCATCATTCAACATATTGCCCACAGATTCTTTCAGTATTACAATTTGAGGCTTAAATTTTTTCCTCAGTCCTTTCAGCTTGAGAAATGCTGAGCGTGTTCTTCCATTCTGGTTTCCAACTCCAAGTCTTTGCACATTTCATTATAATAACTGACTTTGTCTTCTTGAGCTGCTCTTTGAAATCTTCTGTTCAGGTCTTTTATCCTGTTGATTATTCCATCTGCTTTAGCTACTCTCCACTCAAGAGCAAGTTTCAGAGTCTCTTCTGACATCCATTGTGGTCTTTTCTTCCTTTCCTGTCTTTTTAGTGACTTCTTGCTTTCTTCATGGATGATGTTCTTGATGTCATCCCACAATTCCTCTGGTTTTTGGTCACTGGTGTTCAATACATCAAATATATTCTTTAGATGGTCTCTAAATTTGGGAGGGATATAATCAAGTCTCAGAGACTTCTTTTATTTGTCTTCAGCTTCAACTTGCATATGAGCAGTTGGTGATCTGTTCCACAGTCAGCTCCTGGCCTTGTTTTGGCTAAAAATATCGAGCTTCTCCATATCCTCTTTCCACAGATGTAGTCGATCTGAATCCTGTGTACTCCATCTAGCAAAGTCCATGTGTATAGCCACCATATGTGTTGTTGAAAAAAAGTATCTGCAATGAATAAGTCATTGGTCTTGTAAAATTCTATCATGGGATCTCCAGCAACATTTCTATCACCAAGGCCATATTTTCCAACTACCGGTGATTCTTCTTTGTTTCCAACTTTTGCATTCCAATCACCAGTGAAAATCAACACATCTTGATTGCATGTTCAGTCACCTAAGATGCAACTATTCATCTCTCCTCATCTGGAGCAAAGAAGCGTGAAGAAAATCAAAGTAATAGTCCAAGGGAGCTCTGGTAGCATAGTGCCTAAGGCACTTGACTGCTAACCAGAAGGCTGGCGGTTCAAACCCACCAGCCACTCCTCGGAAGGAAGGTGGGGCAATCTACTTCCGTAGTGATACTGCCTCGGAAACCCAAGGAGGGGTCGCTATGAGTCAGGTCCGACTAGACAGCACATAACAACAACAACAACAGTCCAAGGGACTAGTGGACCATGGTGGCCTTGCCTACACAACCATGACAATAGAAGAACTAGATAGTGCCTGGCTACAACTGCCAACCACTCAGAAAGGGATCAAGATTAGAGATCCTAGATAGAGTGGGAGAAAAATGTGGAACAAAACTCAAAATAAAAAAGATGAGGCTTGCTGATCTGATAGAGGCTGGTGGAACCCTGATACTATGGCTCCTAGTGACCTTTCAGACCTGAAATTGAATGCATTTGTGTGGCTTAACTTTCAGCCAAAAAAACAGACAGCCCTATGAGGTGAACAACTGCACCAGGTAGGTACACTTCTTAGAACAATCAACCATGGTAGATCAGAAGAGTAGCATCCGTGCAGGGAGAAAGTTCAGAAGGCAGGAATGCATAGGGAAGAATGACACAGGGAAAAGGTAACCACAGGGAGGAAGTGGGAACAGTGTTGTTGTATTGTGGGGATTGCAATCAATGTCATGAAACAAAATGTGTATGAAGTGTTGAATGGAAAACAAAATGAATTTGCCCTGTAATCTTTCACCCAAATCACAACAAAAAGTTAAAAAAAAATGTATAATCTGTGTCTTATTTTCTAAGGCACCATTTTAACTCAAAAAAATTTAATATACAGTGTTAACTGTATGATTATTAAACTATTATTTTATAATATTTTGCTAAGATTAAGCCTCTTTGGGATATAACTCCATTTTCCCCACACGAACCCCTCATAATGGACTTTTAAAAAGCAGCAGCATATAATAATATTCCCCCCATAAAAAAAAAAAGAGACTCTTCAAAGACAGACTCCACTCTTATTCATCTTTCTCTTCATTAATTTTTTATATTCTCAAAGTAACATCATTTCTTACTGGAGAAAGCCTAAAAAACAAACAAACAAACAAAATCACCTTTGGTCCTACTACTCAAATTTAATCATTATTCATATTCACAATATTAGAATTTATTGTATTTCATGAGACTTTATACAACAAATGGAATTTTTAAAGAGTCCCAGATGATGACCAGGGAGCTCTGATGGTGTAGTGCCTAAAGCATTTGACTGCTAACCAGAAGGCTGGCGGCTCAAACCCACAAGCCACTCCTTAGAAAGAAGATCGGGCAATCTACTTCCACAGAGATACTGCCTCGGAAACCCAAGGAGTAGTTGCTATGAGTCAGAATCATCTCATCAGCAATGAGTTTGGTTTAGTTTGGAGATTATGACCACAGAGTGGTACAGAAGGTAGCTCTTGGATTTATATCTGGTGATTCTGATTCAGTAGATCCCTAGGTGGCACAAATGGCTAAGTGTTCAACTACTAACCCAGAGGCTGGTGGTTTGAACCTACCAAGAGGTAGGTTCAGGCCTCAGAAGAAATGTCTGGCAACCTGCTTCCAAAAGATCACTGCCTTGAAACCCCTGTGCAGTACATTTCTAAAACACATAGGGTCACCATGAGTTGTAATCAATGCAATGGCAACTGGGATTTTTTTGGGAGGGACAGGCAGGGCTATGAAGCATTTACTCATTTATTTCTTTAAAGCTCCCCAGATGATTCTCATACAAATTTTGCAAATCACCAGTTTTGAGCACAGACTTTGGATTCCACAGACCTGGACTCCAGATCCTGGTCACATTACTTAGCATGATGAGCAAGGTTACCCATACTCTCTAAGCCATTTCCTCATCTATAAAATGGTTAAACCAAGAGCACAATGCCTAAAATATTATAATTATTCAATGCATGGTAATTATTGTAATTCTTTCCCATTTTTCCCTATACATTTGGTTTGAAATTTTGCTCTAATTCGTATAACTGTGAAATATTGAATACATTTTCAAGTAATAATATATATTGTAAGCATTTTTCATGGTGCTTCATAACTTTTATAGGCATTTTAATGACTGTAGTCTTCCACCCAGTATATAGAACATAATTTACCTTATTATTTTCCACTCTTGGTATCTAGGCTACTTGCAATTTTCCTTACTTAAAAATTGTATAATGAATAGCTTCCTACATATAGCTCTCTTATACTGTGGATTGTTATCTTAGCTATAGTCCTAGAGGTAGAAATAGTACATCAGAGTGTGTGAATATTTAGATGGATTTTTGATACATGCTGCCAAGATGGTTTCCAGAAAAATTACAATACCGTTGGTGAAGAATCAAGTTATCAAACTTATCTTACTCTTGCCAGCATGGAGTAGTATTATTTTCAATGCTAAAATGGTAGTTTAGAAATAACCTAGAGCAGCTCAGTCAACATAAAATATACTTATAAATATATTTATGCTACATTTATAAGCCCACATTATATAGAGAACTGGAGTACAAAATACAAACTGAAGTTTATAGTCTCTATCCTCAAAGAATTTATAATCTAATAGGAAAGACACATTCAAAGTGAACTGAAATATATGCCAATTATCTTAAAGTAAGTTATCATATAAATAATAATCATTTTTTACTTTTATTTTTTATTTTTTGGTTTATGATTTGAGAAGGCAGTATCTTCCTTGCAATGCCTGGACAATCTTTTTAGCATGAAGTCAAACTCAGCACAGTGACTTATCTCCTCAGGAAATAAAATATGTTAGTAATATTACAAAGAGCTACACTCACCCATTCAAATGCACATTTTTAAGTCATCAGAACTATTGCATACAAAAGGTCAGGGCTCTGGGAAAAACACTCAGATGCTCAAATCATTGCACAATTATACATACTCTAAATCCCTCTTTTTGAAAGGAAAAGCATATTTTTGAATAGTAGATCATGCTCTTGACCTTCAGATTGCCCAGAACAGATTTACATTCTAAAAGAGATCATTGAAATTATGTGAATTCAAATTTACATGAGACTGCTATGTAGAAATAAGCTCAATTTACATTCTGTCAGCATGAAATTTTTTCTCCTTCTACTAATAAATCTCTAGAAAATTTAATGGGTGGTGGGGAGAACTCATTGCTGAAAACAAAAATCCTTACAACTGGACAAATAAGCAACATCATGACAAATGGAGAAAAGACTTAATATGTCAACGATTTCATTTTACTTGGATGCACAATCAACATCCATGGAAGCAGCCCTTAAGAAATCAAACAAGAGTTCCGGCAAGATGGCGGACTAGGCAGAAGGATTGCACAGACCCTCTTCAACAAAGAAAAGG
>NW_006921660.1:2151847-2171451 GCF_000298275.1 Orycteropus afer afer
AATCACCTTGTATGCATGTGAGAGCTGGACAATGAATAAGGAAGACCGAAGAAGAGTTGATGCTTTTGAGTTGTGGTGCTGGCGAAGAATGCTGAAGTACCATGGACTGCTAAAAGAACTAACAGATCTGTCCTGGAGGAAGTGCAGCCAAGATGCTCCTTGGAAGCAAGAATGGCTAGACTTCGTCTCACCTACTTTGGTCTCATGTTGTCAAAGGGGACCATTTCCTGGAGAAGGATGTCATGCTTGGTAAGATGGAGGGTTGACGAAAGAGGGGAAGGCCTTCAACGAGATGGATTGACATGGTGGCTGTGAAAATGGGCTCAAGTATAGCAAGGATCATGGAGATGGCATGGGATTGGACAGTGTTTCGTTCTGCTGTGCATGGGGTCACTGTCAGATATGACTCGACGGCACCTAACAACAACAACAACAAAGTAGATTTCTGGGCCAGAAACTGGACCTTTTACTAACTCACATCTACAATGACTCTCCTTGCCAATTCGAAATTAGTCATGGTTATCTCTCTCCACTCTGGTAGAATAGTGCCTAAGGCACTTGACTGCTAACCAGAAGGCTGGCGGTTCAAACTCACCAGCCACTCCTCAGAAGGAAGGTTGGGCAATCTACTTCCACAGTGATACTGCCTGGGAAACCCAAGGAGGGGTCACTATGAGTCGGGTCTGACTCAAGGGCACATAACAACAACTCTACTTCCTTACGGTTTTCATGCCCTTAGAATAATCTGGTTTGCAAATCATTGCTCTAGGTAGAAGATCAAAAGGAAAAGGCCTAAAATAGTTATGCTCATCATTTGTAAAAATGGCAGTGACTGAGAATTGTACTACTTCAAATGTAAACGACTTACAAAAAGCTGACATTATAGCATCTTTCACATAAAAATCTATTACTTTCTAGAGAACAAAAGATGATCACAATTCAATTTTTTAAAAAGGTATTCAAAAAGGAAAGGGAGTCATTAAAATAACTTATCAAAAACAGCTCTCATATGCATAAGAGGAAATTGAGAATACCATGGCTTGGATTAGGTGCACCTTAGTCTTCAAGGAGACACCTTTGTTCTTCAACGCTTGAAAAAGGTTCATTGCAGCAGATGTGCCCAATGCAATACGTTGTCTGATGTCTTGACTGCTGCTTCCATTGGTGTTGATTGCGGAGCCAAGTAATATGAAATCCTTGACAACTTCAGTCTTTTCTCCATTCACCATGAAGCTGTTTATTGGACCAGTTGTGAGGATTTTTGTTTTCTTAAATTGAGGTGTAATCCATACTGCAGACTGTAGTCTTTAATCTTCATCAGTAACTGCTTCAAGTCATCCTTACTTTCAGGAAGCAATGTTGTGTCATCTGTGTATCACAGGCTGTTAATGAGTCTTTCTCCAATCTTAATGCCATGTTCTTCTTCATATAATTCAGTTTCTCACATTATTTACACAGCATATAAATTGAGTAAGTGTGGTGAAAGGATACAGCCTTGACACACTCCCTTCTTGATTCTGAACCATGCAGTATCCCCTTGTTCTGTTCAAATGACAGCTTCCTGATCTATGTACAGGTTCCTCATGAATACAATCAAGTGTTCTGGAATTCCCATTCTTCTCAATGTTATCCTCAATTTGTTATGATTCACACAATTGAACGCTTTTGCATAGTCAACAAAACGTAAGTAAACATCTTTCTGGTATTCTTTGCTTTCAGCTAAGACCCATCTCACATCAGCAATGATATCCCTAAGTTCCATGTCCTCTTCTGAATTCAGCTTGCATTTCTGGAAGTTCTCTGTCAATACACTGCTGCAACCATTTTTTAATTATCTTCAGTAAGATTGTACTTGTATGCAATATTAATGATATTGCTTGATAATTTCCATATTCTGTGGGATCACCATTCTTTGGAATGGGTATAGATATGGATCTCTTCCAGTCAGTTGGCCAGGAAGCTGTCTTCCAAATCTCTTGGCATAACTGAGTGATTGCCTCCAGCAGGGCACTGTTTGTTGAAACATCTCAATGAGTATTTCGTCAATTCCTGGAGCCTTGTTCTTTGCCAATTCCTTCAGTGCAGCTTTGACTTCTTCCTTCAATACCATTGGTTCTCAGTCATATGCCACCTCCTGAAATGGATGAACATTGACCAATTCTTTTTCGTACAGTGACTCTGTGTACTTTTTCCATCTTCTTTTGATGTCTCCTGCATCATTCAATATTTTGCCCATAGAATCTTTCAATATTGCAACTCAGGGCTTAAATTTTTTTTCCTCAGTTCTTTCAGCTTGAGAAATATTCAGTATGTTCTTCCCTTTTGGTTTTCTAACTCTAGATCTTTGCACATTTCATTACAGTAACTGGTTTTGTCTGCTTGACCTGCTCTTTGCAATCTTCTGTTCAGCTCTTTTATCTTGTCATGTCTTCCATTCCCTTTAGCTACTCTCCATTCAAGGGCAAATTTCAGTGGCTCCTCGGACATCCATTTTGGTCTTCTTTTCCTTTCTTGTCATTTTAATGACCTCTTGCTTTCTTCATGGATGATGTTCTTGATGTCTTCCCACAATTCCTCTGGTTTTCAGTCACTGGTGTTTAGTGCATCAATTCTATTCTTTAAATGGTCTCTAAATTCAGGTGGGATGTTATCAAGGTCATATTTTGGCTCTCGTGAACTTGTTTTAATTGTCTTCAACTTCAACATATGAGCATATGAGCAGTTGATGGTCTGTTCCACAATCAGCTCCTGGCCTTGTTTTGGTTGAAGATATTGAACTTCCATCACTTCTTGCCACATATGTAGTCAATCACCATCTGGTGAAGTCCACATGTATAGTCGGTTGCTTATGTTGTTGAAAAAAGGGATTTGCAATGAATAAATCATTGGTCTTGCAAAATTCTATTATGCACTCTCCAGCGTTATTTCTATTATCAAAGCCTTATTTTCCAACTACCAGTAACTCTTCTTTGTTTCCAACTTTTGCATTCCAGTCACCAGTGATGATAAATAATAATAATAATGTACATAAATAATAACAAATATATTTAAGATAACATCTGAATATACTTTACTCCTTTACTATAAAGTATACAAATGCATATGCAGAAAATTCACATGGAAGCTAAATGATCATCTCAAATGGCACTAGAGCAGCCTCCCTACTGTGCTAGTTTACGGGTGCTTCCACTTCAGCAGGTTCTGAACATATGGGATGGGGACAGACAAGGTGAGCAGGAATGGTCACTTGCCAGAGAACAGGCAGTGATACATTTTCAGTCCTCCAGAGTTCTGGCCCTGATCCTGCTTTCCACAATGTCTTCTGTCCTGCAGGGTAAACACAGTGCTCTCACACTAGAGTTTGAAAAGGATTTGTAGATAGTTAGCTCCATCCACTGTACCTGCCTTTTTTCTCTCTTGAATCACTAACAGCTACCTTCATGCACTTCCCTCCTCCTAGGGCTAACTCACTTCCCTCCCCCTAGGGCTAATGCACAAAGTCCTTAAGGAGCAGGCTCCTGGCTTCCATTTTTGTTTCTTTCACAATGCCCAGCAGCAGGGCTTACCATGGCAGACCTTCAATGCTTTTTATTAAGCGAATGATGCTTTCAAAAGCTACTGAGCTCAAGAGTGGAAACAACCAAAATGCTCATCAACAGAAGAATGGATAACCAAACTATGGTACATACACACAATGGAATACTATGCAACACTAAATAATAATGTAGAGTCTGCATGACATCACATAACACGAATGAACTTGGAGGACATTATGCTCAGTGAAGAAAGTCAATCACAGAAAGATAAATATTGTATTAGTTCACTATTGTAAAAAGTTAAGGAAAGGTTTATATATGGAAGGAAATTTTCTTTGTTACCAGCGATGGGAGGGGAGGTAACTCTGCTAGATAGATAGAGACAAGTAGTAATTTGTGTGAAAGGAAGGCCAATTTACCAAAAGTGAGTGATCAATAAGGTGGCACTAAGGAAGAAGACATAGAGAAGTATACAGGAGGTACAGGCAACAAAGATGACCCCTTTTGCATGTACAATACTGCATTGTCAGTGATAGCAAACATTGATCTATGGGTGGACAGATGGGTGGACAGACTGAATGATCAAATATGTCTAGGCAGGGGCCAATGTGCCCATGATCATGTATAGGCTTGGCAGATGATGTTTCTACAAGTGTATTTGTACGTGTTTGCAGTGTAGTAAATTACCTGCTATGGCTTTTCTAGCCATAAGTCTTTATAAACTCCGTGGTAGAATTTGCTGTGAGCAACTGAGGAACTCCTGATTATTAAAGTTATCCACCTGGGGTATATCTGTTGAGAGTGGCACAAAGCAATGTTCTGGGAAGCTCACTGTCTCTCAGGTGCTTAGAATTCTGATGTTATGATTGGCTAGTTTGACCACTCTGCTAGGCTCAAAAGAAGGCCTCCTAGAGGCAGAAGTC
This sequence comes from Orycteropus afer afer, assembly GCF_000298275.1. NCBI lineage: Eukaryota > Metazoa > Chordata > Mammalia > Tubulidentata > Orycteropodidae > Orycteropus > Orycteropus afer. The sequence goes on from NW_006921660.1 coordinate 2,156,307, forward strand.
GCTCTGACTGCTGGCTAAGGACATGCTGCTGAGAAAAACGCGCTACTGAGAGAAATGTGCTCCTGAGAGACATATGCTCCTGAGAGACACGTGCTGCAGGGAAAGAGAAGCAAGAGACATGTATTGCTAAGAGAGACACTGAGAGACATGCACTGCTGGGAGAGAGACTGTAAGAGACTGCTTGGTTCAGAGATGGCAGACTGAGAGAGACTGAGCGTTGTTCCTGAACTTGAATTGTAGCCTGGTGGTTCCCTATTAAACCCCATAATCTGTGAGTTCTGTGTGGACACTGCAGCAAATTATCAAACCCAGCAGAAAAGTGGTGGGTGCTTCAGGAGGAACAGTTGGTGTCAGGGTAGATGAAAGGGCTGGAGGGAGGCAGCATGTCTGTCCTCGCAGGAGTAGGCCTTGGACTATTGATGGTGATTCTGTCTTCCTCTTGTGCAGTTAGAGAAGGTCAGAAGATGTGGCCTCCCTGACCCTTTGTCAGTGCTGTAAGAATGTCCAGGTGTATAGTAGAGCTGACCAGGGACAAGGTTGTGGTGGCTTCTTGGCCACAGACAGCTACACTGAGGAGCAAGTAGTTGAACCTGTGGGCTCAGAACCCTGGTCACAGAGGATATCAAGCTCAACTGCCATAACCTACTACACAAAAACATTGTTCTACATCCTACTTAGGTGAGTAGAAACTAGGGTCTTAAAAGCTTGCAAGCAGCCACCTAGATGCAAAGATGGGTCTCTCCTTATCCAGAGCAAAGAAGAATGAAGAAAACCAAGGAATCATGGAAACACTTAGTCCAAGGTGATAGTAGACTATGCATTCCTCAGCCTATATGATCATGAGACAAGAAGAACTAGATGGTAGCTGGCTACCACTGTCAACCACTTGGAGAGGGATCAGTGTAGGAGATTCCAGATAGAGCTGCAGAACAATGTGGAATGAAACTTAAAAAAAAAAAAAAAAAAAACAGGTTTGCTGCTCTGATAGAGCCTGGTGAGACCCCCAAGACTATGGCTCCTAGTGACACTTCAGGCCTGGAACTGAACTAACTCCTGTGGCTTCCAGCCAAACAATAGACAGGGATATGAAGTGAACATTTATATCATGTAGACACACTCCTTGGAGCAACTGATCAATCATGGGAGAACAGAAGGGCAGTGTTTGCACAGGGAGATGGAGGGGAGGGGAGTACATGGAAGGGAAGGACATAGAGAAGAGGTAACTAAGAGGGTAGGAAATAGGAAGAGAGCTGATACATTATGGGAAATTGCAGTCAATGTCGTGAGACAAAATGTCTATGAAATGCTGTATGGAAAATTAATTGGCTCTGTAAACTTTCACCCAAATCACAATAAAATTTTAAAAGGAAAAAAGAAGGCTCACTGCTGTACGCTTTTCCCTAAGAACAGCCACCTTGCCCTAAGCAATGCTTTTCTTAGTAAGGGTTTCAAACCCTCTGCATCAGAATTACCTGGAGTCCCTGGAGTGTTTGATAAAAACCTAGTTTCCTGGGGCAACCAAATTAAAATCTATAGGGTGGTGCCAGGGAACCTGCATTTTCACCAAGCTTCCCAGATTCTCAAGCCTACCAGCATTTAAGAACTTCTTGGGAGAGAGAGGGGATGGTTGGAAAAAAATGATCCATAAGACAGCAGCAAGAAGTACCGTAACACCTGTGCACTTCTCTCAGGCCTCAGGCTCAAAAGATAATGGAGAAGTAGACACAGGGTGGGCACAGGGAGAGTGCTTATGCATCTCTGCACCCTGAAAAGCAGAACATCAGTGCTGAGCATAAGCACTAGCCTCCTGTGGATGTTAGCATTCTTGTTCACTGACTGTAAGTTTGTACTATGGTGGCTTATGTGTTGCTGTGATGCTGGAAGCTTTGCCACCAGTATTTCAAATACCAGCAATGTCACCCATGATGAACAGGTTTCAGTGGAGCTTCCAGACTAAACAGATGAGGAAGAAAGGCCTGGACACCTCCACTTCTGAAAATCAGCCAATGAAAACCCTGTGGGTCACAACAGAACATTTTCCAATCTACTTGTTTTGAACATGCCATCAAGGGGGATCGATTATAGAGAAGGACATCATATTTGGTGACGTAGATGTCCAGCAAAGGTGTGGGAGACCCTCAGTGAGATAGACTAGCACAATAACCCCAACTTTTGGATTTGAACTTGACAGCGATGTGACAATGATGCAGGACCAGATAATCACCAAAAATCGAGTCAATGCCACATCAGAAAAGTGTTCTCATGCATTCAAGGTTAAACAACTCTCCAATGTTTATCTTTCAAAATGTGGAGCAACATTGCAATCAAAATAATGACTCCTATGAGAGTGGTCTCTCACAGTGGTAAGCCCTGGCCCTGGAAATCCAGGGTTTGGATCCTGGCTCCACTGCTTGCTACCTGAGTGACCTTGAGCAAATTACGTAACCTCGCTACTCTCAATTTCTTTACCCATAAAATGAGCATAATGACAGTCCTGATCTCATAAGGTTGGTATAAGAATTAAAAACAGTACAGTGCCAAGCACCTGGAAAGTACATGTTGTCTTTTACTTCATTACTTTTTTAGAAATATTACTTATCATAATTTGATTTTGCAACTAAAATCCACAAAAGGTTATTGATTTACAACTAAATTACAAAAAACAGAGAAAGCATTTAGACAGCTTTATAGTAATTTGACAGAGAAATGTCTGTTGACCCTATGGGGGGAAAAATGTAAGCTTCTATTTTATGTTTTTATTTTTAACAATTCATTTTTTTGTTTTTAACAAAATCACCCATCTTAGATAATGATATACAAATAGTTTTTTAAACTGATGACGTGGTTTGAAAGACATTCTAAACCATACTAACTCACTGCTGTCGAGTCAGATCTGACCCATAGCGACCCCTCTTTGGGTTTCCGAGGCACTATCACTATGGATATAGATTGCCCAACCTTCCTTCTGGTTAGCAGTTAAATGCCTTAGGCACTACACCACCAGAGCTCCCTTCTAAACCATAGGAGGGGGGAAGAAAGGTGAACAGTCTAACAAAAGGGAAAAACAAAGAAATATTAACAAAGAGAAATTTAAAAAGTTTCAAAAAGCAAACATATTAGTTATCACATACATTCAATGGTTCAACAACACTAAGAAGACAAATTTGGGTTAAAATTCAAAATCTAACTATTTCCTGCTTATAAAACACACACTAAAATAATAATAATACAAAAGACTAAAAAGAAAAGGTGGCAGTGATTTACCAAGCAAAAACCAGAAGTGGCAATATTAACCTTGGGAGAAGATTTCAAGGAAAAAATTATCAGAGAGCATCTTTGTGATGAGTATATATTGATAAAAGGCAAAATCAACAATGACGATATTTGCTAGGTTATCAAAATGTCAAAATACATAAAACTAAAACAACTAGAACCACAATTTTTAAAAAATCAAATAATTTTGGGAGATGACTTTATCACATTTATCACAGTCTTAGACAAGTAAAACATAAAAAATAAACAAAAACATGTTGCTGTTGTTGTTGTTGTTATTGTTGTTGTTAGCTGCCATTGAGTAGTCTCCAACTCATTGAGACCCCTCCTTGGGTTTCTGAGGCAGTATCACTGTGGACGTAAATTGCCCAACCTTCCTTCTGAGGAGTGGCTAGTAGGTTTGAACTGCCAGCCTTCTAGATAGCAGTTAAGTGCCTCAGGCACTATGCTACGATAAGAGAGTTGAAAAATATATGTATAATTTAAAAATTTAACATGCACATATATTCCATAAAAATATTTTTCTTCAAATATCTGTGGAACACATAAAACTTGACCTCTATTAAGCAATACTAAAAATATTGGTAAACTTAATAATAAATATAACAACAAAATCTAACAAATATGCATAGCCTACAAAAAAATTCTTTCTTCAAATATCTAAGGAATATGTACACCTTGATCAGTATAAAACCAAAAGGGAAAAAAAAATCCACTGCCATCAAGTTGATTCCAACTCATCGCAACCCTCCTTGAGTGTCCAAGGATGTAAATCTTTAAGGAAGTAGATTGCCTCATCTTCCTCCCACAGAGCAGCTGGTGGGTTTGAATTGCCAACCTTCTGGTTAGCAGCCTTACCGACTATACCATCAGAGAGATCCATTTGATCGGTATTAGGTAACAATAAAAATGTTAGTAAATTTTAAATATAAACATATTATAGAATCAACAATTCTTGACTGCTAAAAAGTAATATAAGAAATCAATGACAGTGACTTAAAACACACATACACACACATATTTTCAAGGGGGGAAAAAAAGGAATGGAATTTCTCCAAGATAGGTACTAGGTCAAAGAGAAAATCAAAATACTAATTACAGACTATTTAAATGAGAATATTATATATATAAATTTATAGGTTATAGCCAAAGCTGTACTCAAAAGCAATTTCATAGCTTTAAAGACTTTGTATTTTAAGAATCACACTGCTACTGTATAAATGACATTACCCTATATATTTCATTCACAGAATCAAGGTATTATGTTGTTAACTAAAATTTTTCCCCTTCTGGCACCATCACCAAAAAGAACCAAAATACACTTTACTACACCAACTTACTTTTTTTTTTAATTCAGGCAAATTCAAGATAATTCTTTTCCACCTAAGACTCAGTGCAACCTTTTACTCAGAAAATAAAAATATCTCACTTGAAGAGCAACGTCTTTAAACTAGAATGACTAAAATAGAATTAATCGTATATTTACTCATAGAGCCTGAAAATACCAATGCTATTTACTTCCGCATTTTCAAAAAAGAAAACAACACAGTGAAGAATTGTGATGAATTTTCCTTCTAGCATCACATGCATTTTATCATTAAAATAGCTTTTAACATATGTGGTGGTTGTATTTGTGTGTCAACTTGTCTGTGCTTGGTTGAGTGGCTGGGCCACTGGTGGTAGTTATTCCCCATGATGAGATTGGCAATCAGCTCTATGGTGGGATCTACCACAAGCAGCTGAGTAGCTGCTTTGAGTATGTGGTCTGCTTCCCATGTATAAGAAGCAGCTTTGGGAACAGTCTCTAGCTTATGGCACGCTTGGACCCTGCATGTAGCTGTATCGTTCTGCAGCCTACCATGCTCTGACGAACTTGGGACTTACAATGGACTTGAATTAATGGCCGTGTGGTTTGGTAACATCAGGACTGTGCCATTTTATTTGTCGACCTTGGGCTTGTCAGCCTCAGCAGCCAGTAGCTGTCTAAGTGAAGATAAGCCTCTAGCTTCAGTGGGCCAGGAGCTGGAGGCAGAGCTGAAGCCCAAGGCTGAGGGGCTTTCACACAGCCCGTAGAACCTGGCACTCTTAACTTGGACTTCTAGCCTCCCAAACTGTAAGAGAATAAACTCCTGCTTGTTAAGGACATCCCATTTGTGGTAATTTCCTGTCAGAGCAGCACTAGGTAACCAGAATAATATATCCTTTACTCTCTCCTTTTCTTTTTTTAAAAAGAATACTTCTCAGTTGGTAGCAAAATTTTTCTTATCATGAAATTCTCTCTAAGGCTTCTATTAGGTAACTCTTCTTTTTCCCCCCCAAAGACTTTAAATATATTATGCCTAAAGGTCACAAGGCAAGACTTTTTGTTGATATTTTCCACAATGACTTCCAGCTTCTTTCTCTCTCTCTCGTTCTTTTATCCTGTTCTTTTATTTACCATTACTGCTGGCTCTTTGTACAAGATAAAGCTGAAACATAGACATGCTTGTTAGCCAGCAAGCATTGTTTTTGTTTGTTTGTTTGTTTTAAAATATATTTTATTGAAATATAATTTGTGTACAGTGAAATACACAAAATTAAAGTGACATGGGTCGATGCATTTCTTTTTCAGTGTTCCTTCCCCACCCCTCCCACTCCTAGTAACCAACAAAGAAAGTTTCCTTCCATATATAAACCTTTCCTTGACTTTTTACAATAATGAACTAATACTATATTTGTCCTTCTGTGATTGACTTGTTTCATTCAGTATAATGTCCTCCAAGTTCATCCATGTTATGTGATGTTTTACAGAGTCTACATTATTCTTTAGTGTTGCATAGTATTCCATCTATTAGGTAACTCTTCAAATATACATTTGGTACTGCCATTATTTTGTGAGTCATCTGCCAAGCCTGCATTTAAAAATTCCTTAAATCAAGAAGCGGGGCTTATAAGTCATCCAAATTTTATGTGACTCCCCACACATGTTCTAGGGGACTACAGATTTAAGGCACTACTTACTTGCCTTAAATTATCAAGACTACAGGAGACTGGTGGTTCAAATCCACCAGCCACTCCTCGAAAGGCTTCAAGCTTGCTTCTAACTCACTGCCGCCAAGTCAGATTTGACTCATAGCAACCCCTCCTTGGCTTCCGAGGTGGTATCACTACAGAAGTAGATTGCCCAACCTTCCTTCCGAGGAGTAGCTAGTGGGTTTGAACCACCAGCCTTCTGGTTACCAGTCAAATGCCTTAGGCACTATGCCACCAGAAGACTAGGCAATCTACTTCCATAGTGATAGTGCCTCGCAAACCCAAGGAAGGGTCACTATGAGTCGTCGGCACCAACTCGACGGCAGTGAGTTTGGTTTTTTTGTTTATTTGTACCTCCCATGTACCTCTCTATGTCTTTGTAACACAGTGACTCTGTGTAGTCTTTTCATCTTCTTTTGATGCTTCCTGTATTGTTCAATATTTTGCCCACAAAATCTTTCAAAACTGCAACTTGAGGTTTGAATTTTTTCTTCAATTCTTTCAGCTTGAGAAATGCTGAGCATGTTCTTCCCTTTTGGTTTTCTAACTGCAGACCTTTGCAGATTTCATTATAATATTTTACTTTGTATTCTCAAGCTGCCATTTAAAATCTTCTGTTCAGTTGTTTTATTTCAACATTTCTTCCATTTGCTTTAACTACTCTACCTTCAGCAAGAAGTTTCAGAGTCTCTTCTGGCACCCATTTTGGTCTCTTCTTCCTTTCCTGTCTTTTTAATGACTGCTTGCTTTCTTCATATGATGTTCTTCATGTCATCCCACAACTCATCTGGTCTTCCATCATTGGTGTTCAATACATCAAATCTATTCTTCAGATGGTCTCTAAATCCAGATAAGATATAGTCAAAGTTGTATTTTGGCTCTTGTGAACTTATTTTAATTTTCTTGAGCTTCAGCTTGAACTTGTTTATGAGCAATTGATAAGTCTGTTGCACAGTCAGTTCCTGGCTTTGTTTTGACTGATAATATTGAGCTTCTCCATCACCTCTTTCCACAGATCTAGTCAATCTGATTTCTGTGTATTATGAACTATGACTTAACGAATGGCTAATAAAATGAAAGGGTCACCATGAGTCAGAATCAACTCAAATGGCAACTGAAAACATGACATAAAAACTACCTTCTAGAATGTTTCTTTTTCAGTATAAAAGAAAATATTAAAGATACAGGAAAAAAGTGAAAGAAAAATGCTAGAGTGACCACCATTTTTTGTGAGCATTCAGAGATGTGATTTCTGAAGACATAGTTTCTAAAATGAAAGTACTGCTTTTGCTTTTCTGCATTAGTGCTTCACAGTCTACTAACCATTAAGTGCTTTCCTTGAACACACTTTTTTTTTTAAGACAAATTAATAACCAGGCACTCATGAAAGGAAAGTAAGTGATCAACCTAGACAAATCATGCTGGTCACAAAGTTCCTGCAGCAAAAAAAGAATCATTCACATCTCCTGGGATTCCATATTAACTCTAAACTCAGCAACCTTTCCAAGCCTATCAAGAGCAACAGGAAGGGAACCAAGGGGAAATAATCTGTTATCAGAACCTAGAAGGTCAGAGGTTAACTTGGAGGGAGGAAAGTTTGAGGATCTGGATGAATATTGAAACTGTGATGAAATTATAGGATAAACATAACTCTCATCAATGAAATATGAATTGGAATTTCTTTGCCCCAGGATGGCAGTGTTTATTGCACTGTGTTGTCCTCTCACTGCCCGAGGAGTGAAGGAATGTCTGATTTGCTGGTCAGAGAGCAAAGTTACAGGAGCCAAGGTGAACTGTCAGTCCAGACCCAAGATTCATGAAAGTGGTAATTTTGGACTTGTTGCTAATCATCACCATCCATTCCTGGACACAGACTGAAGGACATTATATGGTCCCTAAGTATGTAGTATTGGAGTAGGCAATACGCTGGTTATAAGTCATTTTACATCAACACATTGGCCCTTATTTTAGAAAATTATAGGCTTTCACAATAAATTGGGAAAATGGAGGGATTTTATGGTGTCTATTTGGTTCTTAGGAGTAAAATCTACAACACATATATATGTTTTGTATTGTTAAAGTCACAAGAACATTTTAAGACTTGGGATCTACTCAGCCTAGTGATATGCCACCATCTTAAGACCCCAAAGAATGTATCTTGATAGGCCACAGTTTTCCTCCCTGATTTTGATCTTAAAGAATACTTCCATTTCTTTTTCTCTCAGAAGACTGTATTAGTTAGGGATTTATTCCACCATGCTTAACAGAAAACTCAGCAGTAGCTAATTTCTTTTTCTAATATAGATGGTTTATTTTTCTAACACAACAAGAAGTTCAGAGATAGGTGGAGGTTGACCTCGGTTGAGCAATTAAAGTCATCAAGGACCCAAGCTCTTTATCTCTTTGTCCTCCCGTCATCCTTAACACTTTGGCTTTCTCCCTGGTGCTTGTCACATCATGATCAAAGAATGGCTGTTCTAACTCCAGACATCATTCCCACACTTAAACACAAGGTTACATCAACCATGTGTGCTCTCTCTTACCAGGGGCTAGTTTTCAAAAAAATCTTCCAGCTGAGAGATTTGGCCAGAATTAGGTCAGAAATGACTCAAAAACAACTAAGAACAACGTCTCAAAGAAGGTCCCTGGGTGGCCCAAGCAGTCTGCACTCAACTACTAACCTAAAAACTACTAACCTAAAAAGTTTGGTGGTTCAACACACCCAGCAGTGTCACAGAAGAAAGACCTGGTAATCTGCTTCTATAAAAATGACAGCCAAGAAAACCCTATAGAGATAAGATGGACCCTGACACCAGAAGAACTGGATGATATCCAGCTACTAATGCCAACCATTCAGAAAGGGATCAAAACTGGAGATCTTGGATAGAGTTGGAGGAAAAATGTGGAATAAAATTCAAAAACACAGAAATGACCAGAAGTACTGGTCGGATAGAGTCTGGTACAATCCTCAAGACTATGGCCCTGGGTTACACTCAGGCCTAGAATTGGACTCACTCCCATGGAGTGGCTTTCAGCCTAATAGAAGAAAGATCAGAACACCTACCCCAGGGCAATGAACCCACCTACTCTAGGGAGATACATCCCTTAGAGCAATCAGCCATGGGGCACCAGAGGGGCAGCATTCACACAGAGGGAAAGCTGGACAGACAGGAATGCATAGTTAAGACAGGCACAGGGAGGGGGTAGTTACAGGGACAGGAAGGGAGGAGAGTTTCTTATGGTTGAGGATGGTAAATGGGACATGAAATCAAATGTACAAAACTGTTGGATGTACAACAAATTTTGCTCTGTAAATTTGCACCCAAAGCACAATGTTTTTTAAAAAAAAAAACACCCTATGGAGCATTTCTTGCTATTTCCATTTCATGGAGTTACCATGAGTAAGAATTGACTCAAAGGCAACAAGTTTATCTTTTTGTGTCTTAGGTCTCAAAGATGCTTATTGCAGACAAAGAGGCTAGGAAATCAGAGAAGAAGAGTGTGATGATTTCCAATGACATGGAGATGAATATTACTTAACAAAACAAAACAAAAAGACATTGCCATTTGTTGATTCTGACTCATAGTTATCTAGCTATGAATAAATATTACTTCTTGTTGTTGTTTTTATGTGCCAAAGAGTCGGGCCCGACTCATAGCGACCCCTCCTTGGGTTTGCAAGGCAGTATCACTTCGGAAGTAGATTGCCCAACCTTCCATTACTTAGGATACAAAAAAAAAAAAAAAAAAATGATGTTTCACATAGAGAAGATTCAGGAAGGAAGAAACAGAAAAATTATCAAACATTGCACTTGCAGTGCCTAAGGCATTTGACTGCTAACTAGAAGGCTGGTGATTCAAACCCACCAGCCACTCCTTGGAAGGAAGAGTGGGCAATCTCTTTCCCTAGAGATACCGCCTCGGAAACCCAAGGAAAGGTCTCTGTGAGTTGGAAACAACTCACGGCAATGAATTTGGTTTTATTTTTTTGGTTTTGATCACCTAGTGCTGCTCTGACAGGAATAGACCACAAATGGGATGGCTTTTAACAAACAACAGTTTATTCTCTTACAGTTTGGAGGCTTTAAGTCCGAGTTCAAAGTGCCTGGTTCTAGAGACTGGATGAAAAGCCTCTCAACCTTGGGCTTCAGCTCTGCCTCCTGCTTCTGGCCCACTGAAGCTAGAGGCTTTTCTTCACTCTGGCAGCTACTGGCTGCTGATGCTGACAAACCCAAGGTTGACAAGTAATAAGGCACAGTCCCAATGTCACCAAACAACACAGCAGGCCACTAATTCAAGTCGAGAAGAAGTCCCAGAATCAGCAGGGCATGGCAGGCTGCTGAACAATGACTTGGCTACATGTAGGGTTCAAGCGTGCCAAAAAGTTGGAGAACTTTCTCAAAGCTGCTGTAAATATATACTGGAAGCAGATCACACCCCTTTTGGGAGCTCTGGCAGCATAGTGGCTAAGACACTTGCCTGCTAACCAGACGGCTGGCGGTTCAAACCCACCAGCCACTCCTCGGAAGGAAGGTTGGGCAATCCTACTTCCGTAGTGATACTGCCTCGGAAACCCAAGGAGGGGTCGCTATGAGTCGGGTTTGACTCGATGGCACATAACAACAACAACAACAACAAAGCAGCTACTCAGCTGCTCCAGTAGATTCCACCACGGAAATGACTGCCAACTTCACCATGGGGAATAACTACATCTAGTTCCCCAACCACTCAACCGTCCCAGCCAAGTTGACACACAACCTTACCTACTACATGGTTGTTCAATGAAGGTCAGCTAAAAAGGTAAGGTCTTTTCAATCTGGTAAGGTAAAGGCTAAGAGCACATGTGATCAAATTTATAAAATCATAAATATCCTGGTTTGTTTGTGAAATAACAATGCATTGCCCTGCCCTGGACCTTCGTGGTATTTTTAAATAGTAACAATAAATTTTTTAATATAATGTTTTACAGTTCAAAGAATACCATTCATTATATACCTTTGAGGTACTACAACTAGTCTTGTAAATCACATTTCAGGTTCAGTTATAACATACTTTTATGTAACAAAACAAAACAAAACAAAAAAAAAACCTACTGCCATCGAGTTGATTCCAACTCATAGCCGTCTCCACCGGGTTTCTGAGGTGGTAAATCTTTATGTAAGTAGACTGCCCCATCTTCCTTCCGCAGAGTGGCTGATGGGTTTGAACCACCAACCTTCTGGTTAGCAATCAAATGCCTTAGGTACTGTGCCACCAGAGCTCCTTACTTTTATGTAAGGACAGGATAATATTTTTCTCAAACATCCTCTGGATGATAGCCAACATTATGTTGGTCTTTTTAGTTTCAATTAAATATGTTTAACATGGTCAATAAATAGTTTATCAAAGCCTCTCTTTTTTTATCCCCTTGTCTCCTTTGCCTTTAACTCTACCTATGACCTCTAATTCGTTGATTAATAGTAGAGAGAACAGATAACTTCACTTTTTTCCCCAATCTTCGAAAAAGCCTTTCAGTATTTCACCATAAAGTATGACATTAGCTGTCCTTTATGAGATTTAAAATGTTATTTTCTAACCTTAGTTTTCCAAGAGTTTTTATCTTGATTTTGTTTAGAAATGTATCAAATGTCCCACGGCATCTATGGAAATAATAAAATGTTTTTTCTCTGTCAATATGGTGAAATACTCTGATGGGTTTTCAAATGGCACATCAACCTTGCATTCTTGACATAAATCCTATTTGCTCTGATTCATTTGACTAAATGTGCTTTTTCTTACCTCTGTTGTCTTCTCCTAAGCTTATTTCTCTACTTATGATTTACTTTTTGTTTAACATTTTATTGTGCTTTAGGTGAAAGTTTACACAGCAAATTAGTTTTCCATTCAATAGTTCATACATAAATTTTTCTGCGACATTGGCTGCAATCTCTTCAATGTTTCAGCACTCTCCCCATTTCCACTCTAGATTCCCCATTACCATTCCTCTGGTTTTCCGGATCCTCCCTGTCTTCTCATCTTTACTTCTGGGTAAATGTTGCTCTTTTGGTCTTATATAGTTAGCTATCATAGCCTCTTAACTTTTTTTACTTGGTTACAGCCAATTATTCAAGGCTCTTGATTTTATTCATAGGGAATAGATTTTTCACTCTTAAATGTATTACCTCCTACTCAGTAACATTAAAATTCCCCTACTACCTTTGTGTCCTCTCTCATAGTCCCTGGGTCATCCTGTGGACTTTCTCATTAGTTGCGTCTTCCTCCTAAAAGCATGTAATGTCATATTCAACTCCAAGAGTCTGACGTATCTTCTTTACCTTTTTATCTGTATCATTTATCAAATTCTCCATGAGATACCCTAGCTCTGGCCCTTGACAGTATCTCACTTTATTGTTCTCTATTAAGACCAGAAGATGGGGTGATCTACTTCCGTAGTGATACTACCTCAGAAACCCAAGGAGGGGTCTCTATGAATCGAAATTGACTCAACTGCATATAACAACATCAAGACCAGAATGTGTCCTCAAAGGTCTAAGAGCTCAACTATTAGTTGGCAGTCGAACCCACCCAGTGGCTCTGAGAAAGAAAGACCTGGTGAACTACTTCCATAAAGATTACAACCAAGAAAACCCTATGTACCAGTTCTACTCTATCACATGGGGTCTGCATGAGTCAGAATTGACTTAAAGGCACACAACAACAACAACTATTCTTTTTCAAAAAGCTCTTCCAATGCCAGTGTGACTAAGGTTTATTAAAAAGCTTGTGGCATAGGACCTTCTTGAAGATATATATAATAATATATTATACACATGATATTAAATATATATTTATATGTCGATAGATTAGATCCACAGCTAATCTAATCAGACCTTCATCAGTACATCTATTTAACCTCCTCATTAAGAGACTATAAACCAGATAATGCATTCCCCCAAATTAAGGAATGTTTGTAATTATATCTAAATCTATTAATAAAGGAGCTCGGTGACATAGTGTCTAAAGCATTTGACTGCTAATCAGAAGGTGGGCAGTTCAAATCCCCCAGACCAGCCACTCCACAGAAGAAAGACTGGGCAATCTACTTCCATAAAGATTTACCACCTCAGAAACCCAAAGGGGGTCGCTATGAGTCAGAATTGACTCGATGGCAGTGAGATGTTTTGTCTTGTTTTGTTTTTTACTCTATAATGCAGAGTGCAAGTGGTTAAAACTTGTTTTACAAATGTAAAAACTGAGTAGGATAACGATAAAAGTACAATCTCTAAACCTCAAGTAATTATTTAAAACACTTTCTACACACTGAAGATTCCATTTTTAAGGTGATCAAATCATCACCATGTGAGATATTTTAAGCAGGATAAAAATGTTTTAAATTATGTATGCACTGGTCCAATAGAGCTTGGTGGAACAACTGAGACTATGACCCCTAGCTGCCCTTCAGGTCTGGAATTGAACCCACACCTGTGGTTTCCAGCCAAACAATGTACAGGCATGTGAGTTAAACATTTACCTCAAGTAGACACACGCCCTGGAGAGAACAATCATGGGAGAAGGAAAGGCTGCTTATGCACAGGGAGACAGCTCAGGGGGCACGAGAGTATGGAGGGATGGACACTGGAAGAGGTAACTATAGGGAGGAAGTGGGAGGGGAGCTGTTGCATTGTGGTAAACTGTGGTCAATGACATGAGACAAAGTATATGTGAACTGCTGTATGGAAAGTGAATTTGCTCTATAAATCTTCACCCAAATCACAATAAATAAATAAATGTTTTAAATTATGTATGCAAAGTATCCTTGATCTTTTTATCCTAAAATATGTGATTGACCCCGGAAACAGAAAGCTCCTGAATACTTTCACTCCAGCACAAGGGGCATCGACACTCTTCTCCCTCTCGGTTGTGTGGGGCCTTTTACACAAATTTGGTAACAACTGGCAAATTTACTTTTAAGTGGAATTTCTTTCCCAAATTAAAATTAAACCCATGAAGAAGCAAACATGGATCAAAATCAGAATTAAACCATAAGAAGTAAAATTTATAAATCATGGCAAGCCTCTCAGTTATCATAGCAAAGCTTAAATCTCAGAAAGTTCATTCTAAATGCTTTATTACAATGAAACTGACACACCTTTGCTGAAAATGTCTTTGAGCCAGAATGAGGTAAGTCATAAAAATGTTTTAAAATTTTTTTTATGACTAGGTATAAATTAATAAAATTTTAAATGCATGATTTTTCACTGCTTAGATACAATCCTCGGATTTTAGTATGAGAGATAAGCTTCTCTAAGGGTATGTCTTAGAGTGAGTCCTTGCAGTATGGATTACATCTCAACATAAAGAAAATGAAATCCTTACAACTGGACCAACAAGCATCATCACAATAAATGGAGAAAAAAGATTGAAGTTGTCAGAGATTTCAAATTACTTAGTTCCATTCCACAATTAACACCAATGGAAGAAACGGTCAAGACATCAGACAATGTATTGTATTGCACTGGGAAAATCTGCTGCAAAACACCTGTTTAAAGTGTTGAAGAGCAAAGATACCTCATTAAAGACTAAAGTGTACCTAACCCAACCCATGGTGTTTTCAGTTGCATGTGCACGTGAAAGCTCGACAATGAATAAGGAAAACCGAAGAAAAGTTCATGCTTTTGAGCTGTGGTGTTGGTGAAGAGTACTGAAAGTACCATGGACAGCCAAAAGAACTAACAAATCTGTCCTGGAAGAAGTGCAGACAGATAAACAGACTACCAAGCATAATTCAAAATGCACAAACAGCAGAAGAGAAACCAGATGATTGGGACCTTCTAAAAATTAAATGTTTATGTGCTTCCAAAGACTTCTCCAAAAGAGTCAA
>NW_006921660.1:2173331-2174451 GCF_000298275.1 Orycteropus afer afer
AATGACATGAGACAAAGTATATGTGAACTGCTGTATGGAAAGTGAATTTGCTCTGTAAATCTTCACCCAAATCACAATAAATAATAAAAATAAAAAAGAAGTGCAGCCAGAATGCTCCTTGGAAGCAAGAATGGCCTGACTTCGGCTGACCCTAGTTTGGTCACGTTGTCAGAAGAGACCATACCCTGGAGAAAGATCTCATGCTTGGTAAAGTGGAGGCTCAGTGAAAAAGGAGAAGGCCCTCAATGAGATGGATTGACACAGTGGCTGCAATGATGGGCTCAGGTGTAGCAAAGATTGTGAGGCTGGCATAGGACCAGATAGTATTTCATTCTGCTGTATACAGGGTCACTATGAGTCAGCAGTGACTCAACAGCACTTAACAACAACAAAGAGTCTCATATTTTAAACTCTTCTAGATTTCCCACAGACCCCAAACCAATGCTTTAAACTTATGTATACTCAACATATTCTCACTGAAGAAAAAGTTCCCACAGAGCCACACAGAATCTGGCCTCAGTCACCTCTGACTTCATCTCCCATCACACCTTCCATTCTTTTACTATCTCAACAAACCTCAGCCCCACTGGCTTTCTTTTTTCTTCCTTCAATATATCACACTGATTTCCCTCTTCTCCTCCATCATTGCTGGCCAATTCCTCACCATTCCAGTGTTACCTCAAATGAGATATTATGGAATAGTCATTCAAAGAACTGGCTCTAACATCTAGCTGTTTGGCTCCAGATCCTAGCTCTACCATTTACTAACCAGGTGCCTTTGAATAAGTACTTATCTTTCTGTTCCCCAGTGTCCTCATCTGTAAAGTGGTATCAAAATAATATCTAAATAGGATAGTTGTGTTAAAGATTAGTTAATAAAGCACTTAGAAAACACTAAATAATCAAAAATATTAGCTATTCACACAGGGAGACAGCTCAGGGGGCAGGGGTGCATGGAGGGATGGACACATGGAAGAGGTGACAGTCAGTGGGAAGTGGGAGGGGAGCTAATGCATCGTGGTGAATTGTGGTCAATGTCATGAGACAAAGCGTATGTGAACTGCTGCCTGGAAAGTGAATTTGCCCTGTAAATTTTCACCCAAATCCCAATTTAAATAAA
>NW_006921660.1:2174551-2195753 GCF_000298275.1 Orycteropus afer afer
TATTAGCTATTCACCTTGCAGAATTGGTTTACTGGTTTAAAATGTTTAGGACCATAGTCTTGAGGGACAATTGTGTCAACTGACATAATGTAGTTCATAGAGATAATGTTCTACGTTCTTGTTTGGTGAGTAGTGTCTAGGATGTTAAAAGCTCATGATCAGCCATCATCTAAGATACAACTATTGGTCACTATTCATCTACAGCAAAAGAGAATGAAGGAATCAAAAGACTCAAAGAAAAAGCTAGTCCGTGGGACCAACAGCCCACACTATGCACAGCCTCTTCTAGCCCAAGACCAGAGGAACTAGATGGTGCCCACCTAACACTACTCACTGTCTTGACTGGGGACACAACAGAGGGTCCCAGACAGAATGGGAGAAAAATGTAGAACAAAATTCAAATTCCTAAAAAATGCCACTTACTGAACCAACAGAGACTACAGGAACACTTGAAACTATTACCTTAAGATACCCTTTGTACTTGGAACTGAAGCCACCCTGAGGATCACCTTTCAGACAGATAAATTGGTTTACAAAATAAACAATATCAACTGTGAGTAATGTGCTCCCTTCAACAATCAACTGCATGAGAGCCAGCAGTCAATGATGACCCAAAAGCAAAGAGGAGAAGACCAGGAGGGGGAGGGAAGCTAGATCAATGGAAACAGAACAAACAGAATGGAAATAATGAGAAAGCTGACACATTATAAAAATGTAACCAATGTCATGGATGCTTTGTTAACAATACAAATTGTTAAATGGGAACCTAATTTGCTGTGTAAAATTTCACCTAAAACATAATAAAATACTTCTTGAAATATTAGCTTTTATGTCACTTCCTCAAAGATGCTTCTCCTCGAATATTGCCCGGGAGCTCTGGTAGCATAGTGGCTAAGACACTTGCCTGCTAACCAGACGGCTGGCGGTTCAAACCCACCAGCCACTCCTCGGAAGGAAGGTTGGGCAATCCTACTTCCGTAGTGATACTGCCTCGGAAACCCAAGGAGGGGTCGCTATGAGTCAGGGCTGACTCGATGGCACATAACAACAACAACAACAACTAGTTATTCTCTATTCTATCACATGTTACATTTTCATTGCACTTACAGCTACCTAATTCTGTTCGCCACTGGAATGGAAGCTCCACAAGTACAAGAACAAATCCTAGAAAATGGTAAACACTCTGGTTGTTGAATGAATGCGTATATATAATTCAAAAATCTTCATAACAATCGTTAAGCAACACAAGCCATTGCTGTCATTCTTAGGTGCCACTGAGTCATTTCCAATTCATAGCCACCCCATGTACAAAACAAAACACTATGCCATCCTCACATTCCTATGTTTGAGCCCACTGTTGCAGGTACTGTGCCAATTCATTTCATTGAGGGTCTTCCTCTTTTTCACTCACCCTTTACCAAGCAGGATATCCTTCTCCAGGGACTTATCCCTGATAACATGCCCAAAGCATGTGAGACAAAGTCTCACCATCACTTCTAGGAGTATTCCGGTTACACTTCTTCCGAGACTGATTTGTTTCATTTTTCTGGCAATCCATGGTATAGTCAGTATTCTTTGCCAACACCATAATTCAAAAATATCAATTCTTCTCTGATCTTTCTTATTCACTGTCCAGCCTTCACACGCATATGAAGCTACTGAAAATACCACGGCTTGGGTCAGGCACACCTTAGTCTTCAAAGTGACAACTTTGCTCTTTTAACACTAAAGAAGTCTTTTGCAGCAAATTTGCCCAATACAATACATTGTTTGATTTCTCAACTGCTGCTTCCATGGGTGTTGATTATGGATCCAAGTAAAATGAAATCCTTCACAACTTCAATCTTCTCTCTGTTTATCATCATGTTGCTTATTGGTACAGTTGTGAGGATTTTTGCTTTTTGTACGCTTAAGTGTAATCCATACTGAAGACTGTAGTCTTTGGTCTTCATCAGTAAGTGCTTCAAGTCTTCTTCACTTTCAGCAAGCAAAGTTGTGTATCTTAGGTTGTATATCATCTGTATATCATAGGTTGTTAATGAGTCTTCTGCCGATCTCAATGCTCTTATTCATGTAGTCCAGCTTCTCGGATTATTTGCTCAGCAGACACATTGAATAAGTGTGGGGGAAAGATGCAACCCTGATGCACACTCTTCCAGATTTTGAACCATGCAGTATTCACTTGCTCTGTTTGAACAACTGCCTTTTGGTCTATGTACAGGTTCCATATCAGCACAATTAAGTGTTCTGGAATTCCCATTCTTTGCAATGTTATCCATAATTTTGTTATGATCCACACAGTTAAATGCACTTGCATAGTCAATAAAACCCAGGTAAACATCTTTCTGGTATTCTCTCCTTTCAGCCAAGATGCATTTGACATCAGCAACAATATCCTTTGTTATGAATCTAGATTGAATTTGTGGCAGTTCCCTGTCAATGTATTGCTGCAACTTTTTTTAAATTATCATCAGCAAAATGTTACTTGTTCATGATATTAATGATATTGCTCAATAATTTCTGTATTCTGAAGACATGAATAGACCC
The DNA here is from genome assembly GCF_000298275.1 of Orycteropus afer afer. Lineage (NCBI taxonomy): Eukaryota > Metazoa > Chordata > Mammalia > Tubulidentata > Orycteropodidae > Orycteropus > Orycteropus afer. The sequence goes on from NW_006921660.1 coordinate 2,177,099, forward strand.
TTCACCAAAAAGGATATTCAGGCAGCCAGCAAATACATGAAGAAATGCTCACGATCATTAGCCATCAGAGAGATGCAAATCAAAACAACAGTGAAATACCATCTCATCCCACCAGCACTAATGGCAAAGCTCAACAATACAGAAAATAACAAATACTGGTGAGGATGTGGAGAGATTGGGACTCTCATACTTTGCTGGTGGGAGTGTAAAATGATACAACCACTGTGGGAAGCAGTATGGTGGTTCCTTAAAAAGCTGGAATTAGAAATACCAATTGACCCAGCAATCCCATTACTAGATATATAACCTAAAGAAGTGACAGGCAGGACAAGAACACATATATCCACACCCATGTTCATTGCAGCACTATTTATAACAGCAAAAAGATGGAAACAACCTACATGCGCATCAACAGAAGAATGGATAACCAAACTATGGCACATACTTGAAGCACTCACTGATGAAGACCAAAATCTTCAGTATGGATTACACCTCAACATACAAAAAGCAAAAATCCTCAAAACTGTACCAATAAGCAACATGATGACAAACAGAGAATTAAGAGGACCATTGGTAACTAAAAGGAGCCCACATGGTGAAGCCCTTGGCTGCTAATCAAAAAGTCAACTGCTGGAACCCACTAGGTACTCCACTAGAGGAAGATGTGGCAGCTGTTTTCCTAAAGATTACAGACTTGGAAACTATATGGGGGAGTTCTATTCCGTCCTATAAAGTTGCTATGAGTTGGAATCAACTCAGCTGCAATGAGTATTGGTAATTAAAGAATTTAACTCCAGTTCAACAAGTGGGAATATAACACCTTAGGTAATGCTCATCTATGTGTTCAGTTCTATGGTTGTTTCATCTCCATGAGATAATTAGCTAAAATCACAAAATAACATAAAAGTACCTGATAATATATATAGTATAGACTAGGGAATCAGTAGTATTATCTAGGGGTATGTACTATAGAGGAGGGGCTAAAATATGCTATAAGAAATGTAGTCTCACTTTCCCACTGCCATGAAGTCGATTCAAGAAATGTATTACTACTAATAAAGTATCAAAGATAGTGATTGATTCTTGTTTCTGTATCTGTATTAGACAGCTCTGAGGGTATTCCCATGATAATGACACTCACTCTTTTCAATTAGAGCCAGGCTCCTCCTGAATATCACCTTGTGATTTTTTTTGAACACGTGAACTTGTTATCTATCATGTGTACTGTGGCTCAGAATAAAAGGTTGTAAGTCAGGTACAGTCACTCTTAGACTTTTAAGTTTCAAAGCCTAATAAAAGATCTCCCAGCAAAAAAAGTAGGAAGCCTTAGCAGACACTGAGCTTCCATTAGAGAATCTTCATAGTAGATAAAATGTTTCAAACAATTCAGCATTTTATCATCACTACCATAGCAGAATTGGAATTCCAACAGGGATTCTGAACCCCCAAGGCAATTATAAAGAAAGTTACCACTTGGTTCCCAGCAAAGTTACCCCTGCTCCTTTATCTGATGCCTCCATTTCAGGAGGTAATTCCTATAATTTAGGTGATTCCATTCTAAGCCCAAGGATAGTCGATACTGATTTAAGGGCTCAGTTGAGTACGACAGTAGTGGAACCAATCAGCTGCCAATGAACTTGATAAAGTTCAGGCTATCTCACTGTGTCAAGGCAATAGTCAATCAAGTATAGTCACCTTTTAAATTACCAAAAGATTTCTTTTTTGGTTAATACCGACCAGCCACTCCTCAGAAGGAAGGTTGGGCAATCTACTTCCGTAGTGATACCGCCTCAGAAACCCAAGGAGGGGTCGCTATGAGTCAGGTCCAACTCAACAGCACATAACAACAACATGAACAGATACCACCAATTTCTAATAGCTTATTCCAAATTCTGCTGAAATGAAAAAAAAAAATTTGAATATACTGAAATATTTACAAATGAAATAATATAACATCTGAGATTTGCTTCAAAATAGTAAGAAAAGAGTAAATGGGGATATAGATGAAAGAAGGGTGGTCATGAGTCAATAAATTTTGAAGTTGGATGACAGGAAGTATTAACATAATATGCTCTCAATTTTTGTATATGTTTGAAATTTTCCAAAATTAAAAGTATAAAACCTACTACGACTGAGTAGATTCTGACTCACCCTCCTTACAGGACAGAACAGAACTGCTCTACAGGAGTTCTATGGCTGTAAATCTTCATGAAAGCAGGTTGCTTCATATTTCTCCCTTGGAGGAGCTGGTAGGTTCCAAGCATGGACTTTCTGATTAGCAGCCCAAGGTTTTAACCACAATCCCACCAGAGCTCCAAATAAGTTTAAAAGAAAATCATGAAAATACTGTAGAACAATCTATTCAGCACATAAAAATATTCTGACTTCCTAATGTGTTGCAGTCCATAGAAAACAAGAAGCAGAGCAAACCTTGGAGGCATTCAGCTAGGCCCTTTTACCAACACAGCTTAATTACCAGGGCTCAGCTGAGGTTTTTACTAAAGTGAAGAAAGACAAGAAGAAAGAAACTGAAGGAAAGAAAGACAGGAGGGACGGGCAGAGAGAAATAAATAAAAAGAAAATTAAGGTACATTTTTAAATTCAGGTCAGATTACAAAAAAAAAAAAAAAATCATTAAGATGCAAGCTTTACTAGTTTTTGTTCTGGGACGCGCACATAACAAAACAAAAGGTGCTATATATTTCCCAAACCCAAAAGCAAAACACAGGCAGGTCAAAAGCTAATTCTGCAGAGAAGGGGCGTAGCAACAGTAACGAAAAAAAAGGCAGCTTTACAGTAGTTTAGCGTTTGAACTTTTGACCCCCTACGAAAACATCGAGAAAGAATTTTTAAACTGTCGAACTAAAAGAATGCTTTCTTCCTTGAAACTGTTCCATGAAACATTTACTATATACGCTTTTAGCCAAAGAGCTTAAAATGCAAACCCAAAAGGAATATTCTAAGAGAAATGCAAACTAAATTAAGAAACAAAACAAAAAATATGACGTTGTGCAATGAAAAAAAACAAGTTCATGTAACATTGGAAGTGCGGCAGCGAACATCACCTTTCAAGTTCTCGTCCCCCTTACATTCGTTTCTCTTTTGTTATGGATCAGACCTTCCTCTCTGTTCTCTTCAAGTCCCTTCCTTTAAACACACAAAACGCCTTGAAAAAAGACGCACTGGAGGCAAGACATTCAAACTGAAATATACAGTTTTGTTTTGTACAGAAATGCCCGCGCTCAAAATTCTGCCAAAGCCACGGCTGTCTGACACTACCCGCGAGGCGAAAGCAGCCGAGGGCGACCAATAGGGGTGGAGTCGCCACCCTCGGAAAGGACGTCCCGGGAGGCGGCCGCGCACCTGAACTGCCCGCCGCTGCCTCTCGCTATCTGCCCCACTACTATCTGAATTGTCCCTCTCGACCTCACTTTCGTCCACACACAAACTTCCACGCCCCGAATACAACGGAAAAGGTGAGACTCACAGACCCCAGCGTTGCCTGACCCGCGAGCCTCCCGCGCCGGCACCGCTGGGCTGCCTACCTGGCCAGCCTCAGGCACCGCCCAGCCCAGGCGTGCAGTCAGCGACACCAGGGAGGCTCCAGCGTGCCAGGAGAGGCGTGTGGGAAAAGGTACGAATCCCTTTTTTAGGTGCCAGGAAGTTTCCCAATGCCGCGCTCCCAGAGGGCTGCCGGCCCCTCCCCTGGCCCGGGCGCGGGAGGTGGAGGGAGGCTCCGGCACCGGTGGAGCGGGGCCTGTGCGCCGGCGCCGGGCCAGCCGTCGCCTTCCAGGTGCCCGCCGCGGGCTCGGGGCAGGGGCCCGCGGGGGGACTGGCGATGGGTGGACTGCACTCACCGAGGCAGCGGATGTGGAAGCCTGAGGGCGGCCGCAGCGCTCGGCGCGTCCAGCCTTCGCGCAATGCCTCCAGATGTTCCTCCTTGCCCTGGATCAGCAGGACCTGCTCGTCGATCCAGCCCAGGAAGAAGGTTTCGGCTACCGCGGCTGTGACCTTCTTGTTCCAGAAATGCTGCATGTTCTCGGCTTTGAAGTCGGCAAAGATCTCGTAACCGATGTGGTGCCGGGCGAGCTGCCGGGGCTGGGCCACGGACGTGGGTTGGGCGGCCCCTGGACGCTCCTCCGCCAGCCCTTCCGCGGGGCCCAGGATGATGGCCAGGGAGTGCGGCGCGATCTGCAGAAACTTCTCCATCTTCTGAGGCATCCCGCCCGGATCTCGCTAACCGCAACCGCTGCCTCCCGCCGCTTCCCGGGAGCAACCACCCGAACGTCGCTGCACGACCAGCGGGGAGAGTCACTGTCTCCCCAGGGCAGGGACTGACCGCGTCTCTCTGGCCCCCTGCGCCCCAGACGCCTGCAGCCCCTCCGCGTTGCCCGTGGGTACGCACAGCAGGTCCCCTCGTGGAGAAGGGCAGCGGGTGCGAAGTCGTCTCGGTTCCTTCCACCCACTCGGGCCCAAGAAACGGCGTGCGTTACCTGCAGCTCCAGGCCACCCTCCAGGCACCGCTCATTTTCCAGCGAAGCACCCTTGCCTCCCTTGGCGCTCGGCGGGGGGCGGAGACGCGGCAGGAGGTGGTGGAGGGGCGGGCAGTTAGCGCCGAAGCCGGGGAACCCCCTTGGCTGCACTCTGTGCTAAGAATCCGAAGTGGGAGGTGGATGAGGTGGCGCGAATGGCGTGGGTATGTGAGTTTAGGTGTCAAAGCTCGGGGGAGACTCGGAGGCGGGGGGACGCAAGGCGACACTTGGAAGGCACCAATTCCGAGCTAGGAGTGTCGCTCCTCCCCGTGCTTCACTCCGCCCCCTCCTCCCACCCCCCGCTGGAACAAGTGGATTCGCTGACTAGTTAATGTACTCTTGTAAATGACTTTTTAAAAAACTTAGTCAACCGCCAAAAATTGTCAGCAGTCCCTCCTCCCAAACTCTTGTGGGACTGTACCCTTGTATTATCAGCATGAATTTTGCCTACTCTAGAAGGAACCCAGTAATTCCCAGTATTATCTACAAAGACTATGTCATGTATCTTAAGAGATGATTGTCTGAAGATGCACTAGGTTAATGCTGCATTTGCCTATAGCAGTGGCTGTCAAACTTCAGTGTATGTCAGAACCACCTGGAGAACTTGTTGAAACATAAATATCCAGACCTCACCCCCAGAGTTCCTGATTCAGTAGGTCTAGGATTGTGCCTGATTATTTTTTATTTCTAACCAATTCCCAGATGCTGCTGGTGATGCTGGTCCTGGGACCACACTTTGAAAACCACTTAACTAAAGAAAATATAGATCTGGGCTGGGGGTTGGGGAGATGGTTCAAGTGTTGGCTGCTGGAGTGCTGCTATTTTATTATCATGAAAAAGTCACTAAACCTAGATCTGAAGTCCTGGGTTTTAGTGTTACTTGTTGTGACCTTGAACAAATCACTGAGCCCCAGTTTACCCATATGCTAAACTGGAATTATTAAGTCCTGCTCAGCCCATGTCTGTCATTGGACTGTTGAAAGAATCAAAGGGAATGGATATGAAGTCATTATAAAATTCCTAGTCAGCACAAGAGCGTGTGTCACCACTGTTCATAGACATCCGGCTCTCTTCAGGCCTCAGAAAGTCAAGGACTGGGTTTGTCATGGAGAAGGGAGCTGGAGCTGTAGTGATTATGAGCATGTCCACATCCTGCCCTCAGAATTTCCCAGGAAGCCATAGTGTGGTGGTCAGGCCTGTTATTTTCTTGACTGGCTTTTAGTGCTTTAGCATAAGCTTCAATTTGACACTGTTGAAATGCCACAATCTTTGCCCTCCCTTCTTAGTGCCTGGGTCTCAGGGAGAGAAGTGATGATGGCTAGAAAAATGTCACAGTTGTGACTTTAAGTTTGCATTTCTCTTTTTAATTTTTTTTTTATTTTGACATAATTTCAGACAGAGAGAAAATCTGCAAGAATAAACCCATATATACCCAGATCTCTCCAATTGTTAACATTTTACTATACTCACTTTATCATTCTCTATGTTATTATTGTGTGCTGTCAGTCAATATCAACTCATAGCTATCCTTCTAACAAAGCAGAACTGCCCACATGGGGTTTTCTTGGCTGTAACCTTTATAGGAGCAGATCACCACGTCTTTCTCATGCGTAGTCCATTCGAACTGCCAGCCTTTCAATTAGCAGCTGAGCACTTAACCATTGTACCCAGGGTATATGTACTTCTCTCTCTTTATGCACACACATAGACATTTTTTTCATAAACTGTTTCTCCATTATAAAGTTACTATTTTGCCTTTGTAATTAGCAAATATCTTTTTTTTTAACTTTTAATTGTGATTTGGGTGAAATATTACAAAGCAGATTCATTTGACATTCAACAAATATCTTTTTGAGAGATACTTTAAATCTATGTACATATCCTGCTAAGTTACTCCTCAAATGTTCACCCCTTAGTTGTATTAGTCATTGATGATTCTTGCCTGACTGGAGTATTATTATATATGCCCCCCCAAAATATATATATATATATATATATCCACTTTTGTAAAATTGAATTGGACTAGTTGTTGTTGTTGTTGTTGTTTGCCGTCGAGTCAGCCCCGACTCATAGTGACCGCTCCTTGGGTTTCCGAGGCAGTATCACTACGGAAGTAGATTGCCCCATCTTCCTTCCGAGGAGCGGCTGGTGGATTTGAACTGCCAGCCTTCTGGTTAGCAGTCAAGTGCCATAGCCACTATGCTACCAGAGCTCCCCAATTGGACTCTGTAGACTAGTAGGGTAGTCTAATTCAATTATATTATAATTGGTATTATAGTGGTCACCGAATTGTGATTTTTCTAATATCATCATTTTGTCTATACTTATTAGCTGTGGTACTATAAAACCAAAAAACCAAAGCCACTGCCATCAAGTTGAATTGCCCCCATAGGGTTTCCTGGGCCATAAATCTTTACTGAAGCAGATTGTCACATCCTTCTACCTTGGGGCAACTGATGCATTGAAACCACCAACTCTATAGTTAGTAGCTGAGCGCTTTAAACTTCTGCTACACAGATACACTTTTCATTCTTATTTATTCATATCAGTATGGACTGATTGATTCTTACTTTATTCAATAGTCTGTAATTCTTAACTATCATTATTTCTTTCTGATGTTCATATTATCCCAAATTTGGTTAATTGAAGGTTCTGAAAGCTGGCCCCTATGCCCTTTTGAATTGATCCCATTATTCCCTGAGCATTTACTTCCTGCAGGGCTCATCTTGTACTTTCCCTACCCCAGCCATGGAATAAACCATTTTTCCAAGGAGCTCTAGCTATTTTTAGTGAAGAATGGTATTTAGAAACCAAGATCTCAGTACTAGGTATGGTCATTGCTACTACGGCAACATTTGCTTTTTAGTCCACTTATTCATGAACATTTTGCCCCTTCTGAAATACAGAATTTGTCCCTTTATAATATAATGTCCCCAGTCACCTATACTTTAAATATTAGGTAGTGTGGCTTAGCCCTTTATGCCCAAGACTATTTCCCAATTCTCTCCAAACCATGGTGTCTTAAGATGCCAAATCAAAACTGTTCCATAATGGGACGCTTCTCCCCAACTCAAGCACATTCTGGTCACCTGACTTTAAAGCACCTGTTTGTGCCCCAAATCTCTCCAAACACAGTACCTTCATTTTCCGTCAGCACAAACAAAATCACCCAAAACCCCACAAGAACAAGCAACCATTTGCAAGCATGATATATCTTTTTCTTTAGAAAAATAAGTGAAATATTGCCTACAACATAGGCAACCATTAATATTCTTAAGCCGATATTTTTCCCCTTCGAATCACATACCGAACATCTATCCAGTGATAGGTTCTGATTTATATTTGCAATTTAAATGACCTATTTGAGTGATTTTTCCAGAACAGTATTTTCTAGAGTACACAAAGGAATAATCACCTCTTGAAAGATTACTTGAAGCTTTAAAATAATAAATTGTCCATATTCTACTAATAATCTCTAGTGTCATATATCTTACAGCCAAATTTTAGATAAGATTAAGGCTCAAGCTTCCCCATTTCTGCATCTACCATAAGAAAGCCTCTTTTCCCATACTCCTTTCACACCTAGCTCCAGAAGTCATTATCTTCCTTGGGTAGGAGCTCCCCATAATAATGATAACGGAGATTTATTCAGCAATTAGATCCTCTTAAAATCTTTAATTCTTACAACAGCTCTTTGTTGTAGATGTTTTTACTGTCCTCATTTTATAGATGAGGAAACTTACGCACAAAGAATGTAAGTAGTTTTTTGGGGGGTTCCTGGGTCAGGAAATTGTAGATGAGGAATTTAAACCTGGACAATCTGTCTCTAAAGCCTTCCCTATGCTGGCCCATCTGTTCCCTTTAGCTAACTGGTAGGTGGAGTTTTCCAAAAAGGTCTTCTAATAGTCCCTCTTGAATAAATGAAACTTGGCATTTGTATCAATTATAGATTGCTGCATGAAAAATTAACCAAATTTAGCAGCTGAAAGCCAAAAACATGTATTAACTCATAATTTCTGTGAGTTAACAATCTGGATATGGCTCAGCCAGTTGCCCCTGGCACATGGTATCTCATGAGGTTTCAGTCAAGCCAGGGCTGGGGACTCAACCAAGCTCACTCAAATGGTTGTTGGCAGGATTCAGTTCTGTGGGTTATTGGACTGAGGGCCTCAGTTCCTCACTGGCTGTTGGCTAAAGAAACCCCTCTGTGCCTTGCCACATGAACCTCTCCAAAGGGTAGCTCACAACATACCAGATGGCTTTTCCTCAGAGGCACCAATGCAGAAGTCAGGCTAATCTGGGAAGTGACATCCCATCACCCCTGCTGCATTCCGTTTACTAGAAATGAATCACTAAGCCCAACCCATACTCAAGAGAAGAAAATCATTAGTGGTCATCTTAGAAGCTGCCTACCACAACTTTTACAATGAACCATAAAATGATCTCATAATGGGATGTTTATAATAAAATGACCACTTAAAAGAGAAACTTCTAATATAAATGCTCTCTCTCACAAGGAGATACAGATAGCAAGCTCTTACCACACACACAAATACCAAAAGACCTATTCGTCTTCCAAACAGGAAGGTCCATGCCTGGGAGAATGTACCATCAAAACTCAATGGAATTAATAAGAAAAGCTACTTTATCAGTGCTTACCACTGGCATTATTATCAGCCTCATCATCATCATTGCCATTTAATGATCGCTTATTACATGCCAGACAAGTTGCTAGGCACTTTTCATATTCTGTCATACAACTGTGATTTTCCCAGAAGATAGATATAATTGTAATATTATTTTCAAAATAAAGCAATTCCATGTATTTTCATTTTCAATAATCCTCAATTCTCAGTTGTCCCAGCATTCCCTATCCATGCATCCAGTTGTTTCTATTTTATACTAGTCCATCAAATACCAATTTGCCCAAGAATATAGTTTTCTTTTTGTCCTCAGTTTTTCCATCTCTCCACCCCTCCAACTCTTCTCTCAGTCTCTAGTCTCCAGCTGGTGCAGCATTGTGGAGCTAAGACAAAGATGACTTGAGTATTTGTTAAAATATTTTTATGAAGACAAAATAAGAAAAGGTAAATGGGTGTAGAGGAAGCAAAAGCCAAGAAAAAGAAACAACTAAGTATAAAAATAGTTACTATTGAGTTGATTACAGCTTATGGCGATTTCATGTGTATCAAAATAGAGCTGTGCTTCATAGGGTTTTTGATGCCTGACTTTTCAGAAGGACATCACTAGGCTTTTCTTCCAAGGCGCCTCTGAGTGGACTCGAACCTCCAGTCTTTCAGTTAGCAGCTGACGGCATTAACCATTTGCACCACCCAGGAGTCTTAGGAATAAATTAATTTTAATTGTAAACAACAATTCTGGGAGCTCTGGTGGCAAAGTGTCTAAGGCATTTGACTGCTAACCAGAATGCTAGTGGTTCAAACCCACCAGCCACTCCTCCAAAGGAAGACTGGGCAATCTACATCCGTAGTGATACTGCCTCAGAAACCCAAGGAGGGGTCGCTATGAGTCGAATCGACTTGACGGCAGTGAGTTTGGCTTTTGGTTTTCTATATTAACTCTAATTGTATAATTATAGCATGATATTAATCCCTTGAAGGTGTCATACAGGTACAGTGAGAGAAACAGGGAGGAGCTATATTAGAATGCTGAGGGAAGGCCTCTCAGAGGAGGTGGGCATTTGTACCAGCTCAAAGGATGAGAAGGAGCCAACTCACCAAGACTGTAATAATCACACTGGAAATGATGCCAGCAATATTATGACTGTGCATTATATTCACTCAAAAGAGGGAGATACAAACATTGGTTGGTAAGGAACTATTTCCTTCCCCAGGAGCAGTATCTAAGACCTTTATGTTGACCCCAAGAAGTGGTACAATTTCCTGGTTATTTTCCAAAGGAAAGTATTTCATATTTATTAAATACCCCATTCTTAGGAAACTTAAAAAGGATTAGAAATTATTATTCTAACCTTTCCAATGAGAAAGCAGGTTCACAGATGTTCAGTAATTTTTAAAGTAGATCTATGACTCCAGAACCTCTTCACCACCTACTGCAGCCTCCAAAGGAAATAAGAACCTACAAGAAAAGACAGTGTTAGTTCATTCTAAATAAACTCTTCCACCAACTTCCTTGAAGGTGCTCTGGTGGCATAGTAGCCAAGGCATTTGACTGCTAACAGTAAGGCTGGTGGTTCAAACCTACCAGCCACTCCTTGGAAAGAAGATTGGGCAATCTGCTTCTGTAGTGATACTGCTTCAGAAACCAAGGAGGGGTCACTATGAGGTCAGATCCTACTCGACAGCAGTGAGTTTGGGTGTTTTGTTGTTTTTTTTTTTTCCTGTAATTTCCTTGAAAATGTTCAGGAAAAACAATGAAGAACTGCTTGACTATTTAACCAAATAAGAAGCCTTTACACCCATCCCAAGCATCCTGGTGAGAACATTTGCCTCAGTGGTCTCAATTTTGAAGTTCAATGGTGAGTGGAACTTTAGGAAGGATGAAAGAGCACTGTGAATGAAATTCTTTGTCAGCATTTCTCCTCATTGCCTGAAGTCACTGTCTGCCATTCTCACTGTTGGAAAAGGATGTTGTTAAAGTTGCTTTTGTGCAAGTTTATCAATTGCTGATTGTCCTCTCTGATGTAACAGAAACCCAGAAAATCATCACTCAGGGAGGTGCATTCCAGACTAAGTGCCTTCACTTTGGAATTTCTGTTTGTGCCCAATAGTGTTTTCCAAAGATGGTTACTACAATATTTCCCTTTCACATGCTCCTCTATGACATGACCTTGCCACTCCTCTGTCAAAGAGGACTCCGCTCCTTATACTCTCCACTCTGTAGACTCTGTGAGTTAGAATCAACTCAGTGACAGTGGGTTTGGTTTTTTGGGGTTAGACTCTGGTCAAGTTCTCAGTGCTCTACTAAAAAAGAGCTGAAGTGGTGCTTTACCAGTTCTGGAAGTAGCCTTTAACTCCCTCATAACTCCCACTTCTTGCCTCTTGGAAGCCAAGCACCATGTGTAAGTACATCTACCTGGAGATTATCATGTTATGAGGAAGCCCAAGGCAGCTACGTGGGGAGGCTATGTAGAGAAAGAGCAATGCTGTCTGACCCCAGCTATGCATGCCATCCCAGCTCACATACCAGTTATTTGAGTGAAGGAAATATTTCAGTTCCAGTTGAAGATGCCAAGTGCAGAAGAACTAGGGCCCTAGATTGATGGTCCCAATCAAGTTGTCTCAGATATTTCTAGCCATTCAAGCCAAACTAAAAGGTCCAATTTTGTGAAGCAGTGGTGAATCACCTCCACTGTGCCTTGTTTGAATTCCTGACCCACGCAGTTGTGAGCATAGTATAATGGTGATTATTTTATACAACCAAGTTTTGGGATGATTGGTTACATGTTGTTGTTAGGTGCTGTCAAGTTGGCTCTGACGCATAGTGACCCTATGTACAACAGAACGAAACACTGCCCAGTTCTGTGCCAGCCCCACAATCCTTGCTGTACTTGAGCCTATCGTTGCAGCCACTGTGCCAGTCCATCTCACTGAGGGTCTTCCCCTTTTTTGCTGACCCTCCATGATCAGACAGTGTTTCAGGGCTATATATAAAGTTTTCCAGTAATATATCAGACACTGTTTCACTGCTATTCATGAGATTTTCACTGGCCAATTCTTTGAGAAGTGGATGGCCCCTTTCTTCTTCTGAGTCTGTCTTAGTCTGGAAACTCTGCTGAAACCCATCCACCATGGGTGACCCTTCTGGTATTTTAAATAGTGGTGGCATGGCCTCCACTCTCACAGCAACATGCAAGCTACCACAGTAGACAAACTGACAGACAAGTGGTGGGACTGGTTACATAGCAATAGAGAATTGGAACACTGTTCCAGTATTTCCATTCTTCACATGCACCTCTAATTCCAGGAGGAAACAACATTTCAATGACATTCTGAGAACGGCATTCGTGAAGAACCAATTTTTATAAAGAGAAAAAATAGTCCTGGTATGTCACTTTATATATCACAAGTGTTATAGGTGGATTTAGACCCACAAATCCATAATTCAAGGTACCAATTGATTATGTGTCAGAAACAATGGCATCTGCACAAGCCACTCAATAAAATCTTGCTGCTGTAGAAGTCCAGAATTCCCACAGAATCTCTATAACCATAGGGTTACAACTTGTTCTACTTTCAAGACCTCTAAAGGATTGTTTCAAGGATAGTCAATCCACTTACACCCTTAACTATGTCATCCCACTTATGTAATATTGGTGATTTTGTTGGCTTAAGATGCCTATGACTATGTGCTTACCTGCTGTTGTTGTTGTTCTTAGCCTGAAATAATAACATCAATTCTTGTTGCTCTGAATTTCATATCTATTACTGTTCATCCCAGGTGAATAATAAAAATATCTAACATTTAAATGGTGCTTCCTATGTGTCCTGTATCATGCTAAGCATTTTATGTATTCATTTGACCCACACAACAACATTATAGGATAGATATTATTATTAATCTAATTTTACAGATGAGAAACTGATTCACAGAGAGGTTAAGTATGCTAAGCACTTTGTTGCTCTTGTTAGTTGCCATCAAGTTGGTTCTGACTAATAGTGACACTGTGTGCAACAGAACAAAACACTGCCTGGTCCTGTGCCATCCTCACAATCTTTGTTTTGCTTGAGCCCATTGTTGCAACGACTATGTCAACCCATCTTATTGAGGGTCTTCCCCTTTTTCACTGACTCTCTACTTTACCAAGCATAATATCCTTCTCCAGAGAATGCTCCCTTCTGAGAACGTAACCAAAGTAGGTGAGGTGAAATCTAGCCATTCTCACTTCTAAAGAGTATTCTAGCTGCACTTCTTCCAAGAGAGATTTGTTTGTTCTTCTGGCAGTCCGTGGTATTTTCAATATTCTTAGCCAATACCACCATCAAATGCATCAATTCTTCTAAGCATTTTATGTATGTTAATTCATTTAATCCACACAACAACTGTATGGGGTAGATACTGTTACTACCCCAATTTTACAGATGAGAAACTGATTCACAGGGAAGTTAAGCAACACGCCCAAGATTACAGCTCTTAAGTCACCAATTTCAGATTCAAATCCAGATGGTGATTCCAGAGTCTGTGAGCGTAATGATTACACTAGAAGACCCTCTCCCTGGAAGGATCTCTCTGATCCATTTATTCAAAGAGTGATGATCTTGTTAATGTACCCACACAGACATGAAGATACTGACTGTAGCTTGTAATTGACAATTGATCTGATACTGAAAAGACTGCAAAAGTACATCATGTATTTCACCTCTCCCCATGACTTACCAAAGACACTTATCTTGGTCAAGATGCTATGCTGATCTTCACAGAGAAGACTTCTTGACTGCCTAAGATGCTTCTTGAAAATGGTGCAAAGTCCACTAATGTGGCTCTATCTGTTCTGATTTCTCACTCATTTTTCCCAAAAGAATGTTTTCCAGGACAACATTTAATGTTATCAATACAATTGAGATCCTCATATAGCCTAAAATATAACTCTAGATTGTTCTTGAGATGATGCTGCTGAATAATGCCTCTGTTGACAACCATCCAGAGAAAAACACCTTTTCAGTTTCTCAACCCAGCCATGACTCGTCTGTATCCTGGCCTTCATCTGGCGTCAGCCCTGGTACTTCAATTACAATGACAGAAGCCCATCACAGTCCCAAAGCAATTTTCAAAGAGCAGAATGCAAAATGCAGTTTTCCTTTGTTTTATGTTTCTATTAGTGGTTTGTTCATGTTCAATTCCGGTAGCTGTGTACAACAGCCCTTAAGAATAGAAACTAGAATAATACTTTTCCTCATTAAAGCATTTTACTCTTTTCCTGTCTATAAACCCAGCCCAAAGTTCATGCTAAAACTCATTTTTATTTGAACAAAAATTCCATCAATCAAGCAGAATTATTGTTTTTGGTTCATGAAAGGTTTCCCAACACTGGATATCCTCATCATTAGAATGCCTCAGGTTTTAACTCTGAGTGATCTAGAAGTTACTTAATCTTACTGCCATTGATTAGCAATCATATATCAAACACCTATCATATTCTAGGAGCCTTGACTGCTAACCAGAAGTCTGGTGGTTCAAACCCATCATCCACTCCTCACAAGGAAGGTTGGGCAATCTACTTCCATAGTGATACCGCCTCAGAAACCCAAAGAGGGTCACTATGATTTGGGTCAGACTCGACGGCACATAACAACAACATGATATTCTAGACAGTGTGCTGGGTACTAGACATAGGGTAAATATAACATAGCCTTTGTTTTTAGAAAGCTTATAATTAGTAAGAGGAAACCGACAAATAATCTCTCCAAAAATCAAAAAGCAAAATAAATTTATGCCTCATTGCTGAAATGGTAAAAGTATTTACGTATTATATAGGAGTACAAAAAGAGAGGGACAAAAGAAGGAGTGGTTCATTATAAATGGTGACAATAAGAATCCAGAAGACTTCATCTAGTGGGTAATATTGAACCAGCAAAGTATCTAATGTATTTGGTTGATATATCTTTCCATCCCAAGGATCATGATCTGTTTGTGAGTCTGTATCCCAGGGAAGTGTGTTGTAAGAAAATTGTTATTGAAAACAGAATATCAGTTTGAGATGGATTCCTTTTATTTTTAAATTAAAGTTGAGTCAAATTTTCTCCAATAATAATGTCACTGTCATTCCTTTGCATACTAATAGACTTTCTTAGTTAGGAAAGAAAAGAGGTGGCATTACGTGTATCCTGCCAGGATTTGTATGTTTCATTGGAACTCCCATGGTGGTGCGTCCCTCACGTAGATGGCATCTCCCATGAGTGCTATTGTGGGGATAATGGGACAAATTGCTGCTATAATACTTACTGCACTGTCCTTAATTTTATAAGTATAGGCAGTCCCTAGTTTACAAATGAGTTCTGTTCCTAAGTTGTCTTTCAGTAGAATTTGTACATAAGTCAGAAGAATTAAGTACAGTTTATATCTAACATCAATTAGTCAAATGTTAGTTTTAGTATATAGTGTACACTTTATGCATAAAAAACATTAAAGAAGCACTTCCAGATACACAAAAACATCTTTAACATAATACAGTAGTAATAATAATGTTTTGATGCACATTGCAAAGTAGCACCTGTATGTTATTATGAACCATTATATGTACTTCGAATTTGTAATAATAGACTTTAAAGGGGTTGATTCCTAACTATGGGTTGGACATAAATAAGAAGCTCATAACCCAGAGACTGCCTGTATATAGATGTTCACGTCTAACACCTTTCTACTCCTTTATGTAGAATAGCAATAACTGATTTAGATAACAAGCTACATGGTAAAACAAAAACAATTTTTATACATTTTCTCCTATGCACTGGAATAGAATCAGTTTATTATCTGTTGAGTTTTTAAAAGTCTAATTACCAAGTTCTACCCTTAATTGTCTCTCCCCAAAAAAGAAAGTGAATGCTCAGTGACTGAGGTCTCCAACATGGAAATTATAACCTGCCAGGACCCTGCCATCTTGCCAAAAGTACATATTCTCCAGTAAACAGGCCCTCCCTCCTCTGACATCACTGCAGGTGGCAGCTTTACAAAGAGAAGAGAAGCGCCAGCTAAAAATAGAGTTTTAGGAAAATGCTATGGTTAATCAGATAACTGCTATCTGAAACACACAGATATCAAAACATATTAGAAGGCAGAAACAGTCATTCACAAGATCAAACTCAATAATCTCATTCATGTATATTTTGTTAAAGGGAAACATTAATCATCTATGTAGGCATTCAATTAGAATGTTACGCTATTTTGCACTTAATTTTTTAAAAGGCAACTAACCAAATAATTTAGAAAAATATTAAATGTCATTGGTTATTCCTGTTTATACAAAAGAAAGTCATTACTTCTAAATGTGTATTTCATTTATTCCAGATAAAAAAATATAGATGTCTTCTTTAAAAAAAAAAAAGGAAAAATTGAAATGATTTTATTTATAAGTTGTTCACATTTCCTTACAATATTAATGGGGCTTGTCTTGATAATCAGGAGTGCAAAATAAGTGACACATCAGTAAGACTTGTCTACCATCTGGGACAATCTTGGTATCTTTTCAGCACACCATCTCTAATTTATTCTACTTATCCTGCTGAAACATTTTTAAAACATATAAATAACATTTTAAAAAATGATTAGACAAGCACCCCATGTCTCAAAAAGTTATTTTATATCAAAAGTAATAAATACATACAATATAGACATGTTTTAAGAGAAAATATGTTATCAACCAAAAGGGTATTTTGCCCTTCCACTTCTGACAATACAGCATACTGGAAATTTCTTACTACAAGCACCTAAAGATAAGAGGTATCAAAAATACCACCTCTAGCATTGAATTTATGTTTCTAATTAGGATGTCAGGCCAATGATTCTACCACAATCAACTGGGAAAACCAGATAAAATATAAACATTGTCTGTTCAAAAGCATCACGTAGTTGATGAACAACAAAAACAAAAGGTAGTACAATTTTAGAAAGAAGAACCATGAGATAGTGATTTGACCTTCTGCAGCCACTTTTCCTGGTGGAAACTGATTAACCTTCAACATGGTTGAAAATCAAGGCTTTGCCTGAGTAGAGAACTGTTTCTGATAGACAAAGAAATTAGTGAACATATTGGCAATTTTATGTATCAATATGTATCTAGAGTGGTCCAGGCCTCCAACATGGGCATTCTCTTCAAAATGACTGCATCAAGTCAGAGGATAAAATAATGACCCAAAGACCTCAGAAAACCAGAGCAAAACTTTTGACAGTCTCAGAGTAATGATGAGACAAAGATCAGAGTTCATGACTTGGCAGGAAGAGGAGCCCCTGAATACATATTGGGTTCTCAGTTTAAAGCCTATAAGGCATTGGCCTAAGAAGGAGGGTGAATCAATTAAGAAAATTAAGCTCTGCCCATACTGTATCTGGCCTATCGTCTGCTCAGGCTCTTATTGAATTAAAGTGATCAGCCCCCATTTTATCTGCTTAGCAAGGGAAAGGGTGAGCTTTCTCTGAAGGATGATAATATAATTTAGAATCTCTACAATTTTTTATATGCACTGTCCAGCATTCAGTCAAAAATTGACAAGCATGCTGAAGGACCATGTTGTGTCTGTTGAGTACTTGGGAAGAAATAAATATAATAGAAGACAATAACTTCAAAATAGCTGTAATATCTTCAAGAAAATGGAGAAAAACAATAATTTTACCAGAGAACTGAAGTCTATTCTTAAGAAATCAATAAATAAAAAGTCAGCTCTCGAACTGAAAAGTACAATCTCTGAAAATAGAATTCATTAGATGTTTAAGAGTAGATAATATACAATACATTTGGTATAGTAGAGGGGAATCAAAAATAAGGGAAGACTTCAATGAAACAGATTGATACAATAACCAAAGCAATGGATTCAAACATATCAAAGATCATGAAGATGGCAAAGGATTGGGCAAGGTTTTGTTCTCTTATACATGAAGTCACCATAAGTCAAAGAAAACTCTGTGGCAGCAAACAGTAACAACAACATATAGTAGAAGAAAGAATTAGTGAACTGAAAGACAGTTCAATGGAAAATATACAAATTTTATGGCACAAAGGAAAAAAAGAATGGAAAAAAGCAGAGCACAGATACATGTGGGATATGTTGAAATTATCTAATATATGTGTAATTAGAATTGCATAAGGAAAAGAAAGTGAAAATGAGGCAGAAAAAATATTTGAAGAGATAAAAAAAGAGAATTTTCCTGACATGAAGGATCATCTCACAAATGTAAGAAGCTCTGCAAAACTGAAATAATATAAACACACACAAAAAAAATCAAATATGCAGAGAGATTGGGACTCTCATACACTGCTGGTGAGACTGTAAAATGGTACAACCACTGTGGAAAGCAGTATGGTGATTCCTTAAGAAGTTGGAAATAGAAACACCATTTAATCCAGCCATTCCATGACTAGGAATACATCCTGTGTTGGACTGGGTTCTCTAGAGAAACACAAAAACCAGCAAAGTATATATATATATATA
>NW_006921660.1:2202028-2210329 GCF_000298275.1 Orycteropus afer afer
GCTCCAGGAAGTATATAGTCCGGAATGCCGTTCTTCCAGTTTGTCCCTGGGATAGTATTGCAGGTAGGCCACACCCCTCGGAAAACTCCCCCTAGGCCGACCGGCCGCTTAGAACGCAGTCATGTGATCCATCATGGGAACCACCATTCACAACTGGAGTCCAGCCAAGTTGACACAACTTCAACTAAAGAAGTGAGAGCCATGACAAGAACAGAACAGACATATGCACACCCATGTTCATCACAGCACTATTTACAATAGCAAAAAGTAGGAGACAACCTAGGTGTCAATAAACTGAGGAATGCATAAACTAACTATAGTATATACACACAATGAAATACTATGCAACCCCAAAGAATAGTGTAGAATCTGCAAAACACCACATAATATGGATGAACTTGGTGGACATTATGCTGAGTGAAATATGTCAATCACAGAAAGGCAAATATTGTATTAGTCCATTATTGTAAAAGTCAAGGAATGGTTTATATATGGAAGGGAATTTTCTTTGCTGGTTACTGGGGGTGGGGTAGGGAACACTGTTAGACAGGTACAGGTAAGTATTGATTTGGGTGAAATGAAGAGCAATGCACCAAATATGAGTGATCAACATGGTGGTATTGAGGAAGAGGAAGACATAGAGAGGTACATGGGCGATATAGACAACAAAGATGAACCCTTTTGCATATACAGTACTGTGTTGTCAGTGAAGGCAAATATGGGTATACAGGTGGATAGATGGGTGGACAGGCTGAACTATGAGTTATGTCTATGCAGCATGGAGTATACTCAAGACCATGTATAGGGTTGGCAGAGAATGGTTCTACAAGTATATTTGAATGTTCTGTAAGAATTCCCAGGGGTATAGTAGAGCTGACAAGGGACAAGGTTGTAGTCACTTCCTGGTCACAGCCAGCTACCTAGAGGGACTGAGTAGTTGAACCTGTGGGCTCGAGACCATAGTCACAGAGGACATCAAGCTCAATTGGCATAACATACTACACAAAACATTGCTCTGCCTCCTACTTTGGCAAGTGGCAACTGGGATCTTAAAAGCTTGCAAGCAGCCATCTAGATGCAATGATGGGTCTCTCCTCATCCAGAGCAAAGAAGAATGAAGAAAACCAAAGATTCATGGAAACAATTAGTCCTTGTGACTGGTACATCATACGACTCTCAGCTTATGCAACTATGAGACCAGAAGAACTTGATGGTGTCCGGCTACCACTGTCAACCACTCGGAGGGGGAATCTATGTAGGAGATCTTGGATAGAGAGGGAAAACAATGTAGAACAAAACTCAAAATCATTTGGGGAAAAAAAAAAGGGGGAGACCAGGTTTGCTGGTCTGATGGAGCCTGGTGGAACCACTGAGACTATGGTCCCTGGCTGCCCTTCGCGTCTGGAATTGAGCCCACACCTGCGGCTCCCAGCCAAACAGAGGACAGGCATATGAGTTGACCATGTACCTGAGGTAGATGCGCTCCTTGGAGAGAACAATTGTGGGAGAAAGAAAGGCTGTTTATGCACAGGGAGACAGATCAAGGGGCGGGAGTGCATGGAAGGATGGACACAGGGAAGAGGTTGCTGTCAGGAGGAAGTGAGAGGGGAGCTGTTGCATTGGGGTGGATAGTGGTCAATGTTATGAGACAACGTGTGTGTAAAGTGCTGTATGGAAAGTGAATTTACTCTGTAGACTTTCACCCAAATCACAATAATAAATAAATAAATAGGCAGATGAAGTTAGACTGATGAAATCCAAGGTGAAAGGAATGTTCTAAAAGTAGCCAGAAGGGGAAAAAAGACACATTACATTCAAAGGTGTAACAATAAGACTAATGGCTGTTTTCTCAGTAGAAATGATGGAAGATAGAAGATAATAGAATGATATATTTTAAAATGCTAAAGAAAACAATTGCCAACCTAAGCCATTGACCAACAGAAATAACAAGAAAGCATTTTAAGATATATTGAAAATAATGACCATGTATATTAATCTTAACAAAAAATGTATAGGTAATAAACCTTATTTTAAAAATACCAAATAATCAAATTGGATTTAGAAATACAAATATATTCCTTAACTACTATACAATTTTTTTAAAAGCAAGCAAACAAACAAAATGATCTCATTTTAATGCATGAGTGAGTTTGTAAGAATTCCTTTAAATCCAGGAAAAAAAGTGGTACACAAAACCAGACAGGTCAGAAAGTAATGAAGCCATTAACTTGTTTGAAGGCAACTGGCAGTCTCTAGTGGGTAAGAGCCTCCTTTGATGGACAGGGGATAAAGTTTGGGAGCTATCCAAGGTATGGGTGAAATTGTTGTTGTTGTTGTTGTTGTTATGTGCCTTCCAGTCGGCCCCGACTCATAGCGACCCCTCCTTGGGTTGGAGAGGCAATATAACTACGGAAGTAGATTGCCCCATCTTCCTTCCGATGAGTGGCTGGTAGGTTTGAACCGCCAGCCTTCTGGTTAGCAGTCAAGTGCCTTAGGCACTATGCTACCAGAGCTCCTAGGTTTCCTCATAAAGCCAGGCTTATGGCATATAACAACAACAACAACTCAGAGGGCTACATCTCTGTACAAGTGAAGTCAGAAGCAAAGAAAGTTCTTTTTAGCCTTGCCTCTGGTTGGAAGTGTTGGGGAGGATTTCCCCCTGCAAAATTCCATGTCAGTCCTCATTGTCATTGAGGCCTGAAATCACACTCAAAATTTACAAGCTAACAATTTAATTTACAGTTTGGTAGCAATACCAAGCAATCAGTAGAAGCAAACAGAAACTGTCTCTGAAGAAATTAAAGAATTCTGATAATAAAGGGCTAAGAAACATGAGCCCAATCAAATATCATAAAACATAAGACACAAAGCAACACAAGTAAGCAGAGACCACAAAACTTCAGAAAGTTTAGTTATCAGATTCAAAATATAAAGTATTTTTTTTGTGATGGAGGAAATTTTATAAAAATGTGTATATGTCAGATATATTTGGAAAACAACCAGACGGAACTTCTAAAAATGATGATCATAATAACTGAAAAGCTCAATGGAAGTAATAAACAGGAGATTAGATTAAACTGAAGGGAGGACTAGTTAACTAAAAATATAGTTGTGAAGGAATAATTCAGAATGAAGCCAAAAAAGGAAAAGATAAAAACATGAAATATTGAAATGAAACAACCAGAACAGAAATAACAAGAATGTTCACACATTGTGAAAAATGTACCCAATGTCACTGAAAAACTTGTGTAGAAATTCTTGAATGGGAACATAAACTCCTATGTAATTCTTCACTGTAAAAACAATAAAATATTATCTTTTAAAAAATGCAGGGAGATTGAATGAGAAGGTCTAATACATGTCTAATTGAAATTCCAGAATAAGATAATAGAAAAATATGAGGGAGAGACAACACTCAAATATATATGGCTGAGAATTTTCCAGAATTAATTTAAAAAAAATAATAATTTATGACTCAGAAATCTCAATGAATTTCAAGAAGATTAAATTAAAAATCTGTAACTGCCTACAGGGTTATGAATTGAATTGGGGACCCACAAAATGTGTGTTGGAATCCTAACTTCTACACCTGAAGACATAATCTAATGCAATATGGTCACTTTCCATAATATAATCTAATGTAATGTAATCAATTAATCAGTTGAGGTTAAATCAGTGTAGGCTGTATCCCAATAACTTCTGAAATATATAAATAGCAGATAGACAAAGAGACACACACTCACACATAAGGCAAACCAGATGCTATGTGAGGATGATTTACAAGTCAAGGAACCAAAGAATACCCTATTTTGGACTCTTAGTCTATACAACTGTGAGAAAATAAATTTCCATTCTTTATAGCCACCCACTTGCAGTATTTTTGCTATAGCAGCAGTAGGTAACTAAGATATCTAGTTCTGAAAATACAGAAACTTAAGATCTTAAAAGTAGAAAAAAGAGAGATTATCTGAAAAGAAACTATTAGAATGACAGCAGCAATAGAATCCTGAAACAATAAATATTATCTTCAATGCTCTAAGAAAAAATAACAATTAGCCTAAAATTATATACTCAAAGAACCTTTGAATAAAGAAGCTGAATTTAATCCATGAATATAGATACTGACATATTAGTGAACCTAATGGAACAATGTCTAAAATAATAATACGTGATGCCCAAGTTAAGCTGATTCCAGGAATACAAGCATAATTTAACAATAGAAAATAAACTCATATATTTATTGTATTTACAGATAAAGATTATGGCCATATGATCAGGAAAAAAACATTAGAAAAAGTATACATCAATTTTTGGTTAAAAAAGAAAACTAAACTAAGATATTCTTAGCAAACTAGAATAGAATATCTCAACCTGATAAATGTGTCTACGAAAAAACAAATCAAGCCCTGAAAAACAGAAGCAAGGCAAGGATATCATAGGTGTTCTGAGGGGTATACAATTAACTTTACCCAAGCTATTTGGTCTTTGTCCCTGGTTCCTAATAGGTAATTTCTAAACCCTTGAAATTTCCCCACACTTGTTGTCTTTTTTATTCACGGAGAAGCTCCAGACCAAACTTACTTAATAGTTTATGGTGATGAGATGACTCTTGGGTGGGAGGTGGCCATACCAGACAGGCTAGCCACAGGATATCAGCCTTACCTCAGAAAAGGAAAGCTGGAGGTTGAGTTCAACCACCTCGGCAGTAATTCAATTAATAATGACTGTGTAATGGAATCCCAGCAAAAACTGTGGACACTGCATTTCCATGAGCATCCTATTTGGTGACATATTTCAGTGCTTGGGAAGGTGGTATGTCCCTTTTTGAAACATGACAGCTTTGTATTGGGAACCCCCTCAGACCTTTATGTGTCTCTTCATTTGTAACTTTTGCTATAATAAAACTGTAATGATATGTATAGTGGTTTCCTGAGTTCTGTGAGTTATTCTAGTGAATTAAATCTGAGGAAACAGTAGAAATCAGGAGGTCAGAAGTGACTTTGGGAACCATGAGCATGTGGGGAAAGTGGGACCCCTGAATTTGTAACCAGTGGTCAGATGCTTCGGTGTGCTGGGCTAGGCAATTATTTCATATATATATAACACCAGAAACACAAGCAATAAAAGAAATTGATAAATTAGAGTTAACCAAAATTTGAAAAAAAAACTTTTTCATGTAATAAGACATAAACTTGTGACTTGCGTCTCAAGTCTCCTACAGCGTTGGCAATATGGAGGACTGTACCCTTTCACTTGTGAAATCTGACCTACCTCCAGTGGTTAGGGTCAAAGGAAGAAGTACTGCATTTGCAGTTGGTGTCAGAGAGGATATTTATATTTAAAGTTTATCTCAGAGAAATTACAGAGAGATATCTAATACATGTGGCAATAGCAGATCTCAGAGAAAAATGTCTTTGTTACCTGGACTGACACCATAACAGATGTCTTCAGGAGGTACTAATTTAGATCAGGATAAAGTAGAGATTTCTAGAAGTAAAATAAAATTAAAATGTTTTTCCTGTGATGATTATCCAAACATCAATCAAAACAGATGTCAGTAATTCACCCTATGGTATATGGTGTAGCCTACGTGTTCTTTTTGCTCTTTTCCTCATTGAGCGTAAAGGGATGATAGAGGAGTGGCAGTAATGGCTGCTGACCTTGGAAATTCTTTCAGCAGAATTTGTATCTACCTACTTCATGGGGCAAAACCTGGATGAAGGTAAACTCTGGTTCACAAAGCAACGGAAAATGGCATCATGTTAGTTAGGAGTAGTGCCATGATAGGAATCCTAGTAAAGAAGAGAATGCCAATAATTTAACTTAACTTTACAGAAGATATCATTTTGGCCAGAATCACCAAGTTTTTAGCAGGCAAAATACTTAATATAATTTAGATAAATTGTAAGAATATCTGGAAAAAAATCTATAATGAGCCAAATAGTAGGAATAAGGAATTTCACAAACTAGTATGTTTGTGGACACAGAGCAGATGCATAAGTGGTTGCCTAAAATTAAAAATCAGATGTATTACAAATGTTAAAGAACCCAATAATATGATGTCATGAAGAAAGAACTAACTACATTTTAATGTGTACAGAAAAGAATCATTGATGTGAACCAAATGAATCTATTGTACCCGACAGTTCTACCTTTAGAACTGGGCCCTTGATCTAGACCCCACATTTTGGAAGACCTTTCTTTGGCCTTCCTCTAGCCATGTTCCTCCCCATGGATTGAGGATTTTGCAGGATATACCAGGCTTCTATGCTCCTTATCCTACACACTTCAAGACAATGCTCTCCAATTCCCCCGATCTAAATGGAATTTCCTGCCCAAATAGGCCTGAATCTTCTTCTAGAGCCAGCATGGTCTCTTCCCTGGGTATGTCCTTCCTGGGACATGTGCAAAGCTAGACTCAAGGGAGGGCCCAGAAGTTGATGTTTGAAAAGGGAAAAGAAAGAAGACAGTGTGGACAGGGTTTGCCATGAGGGTTAGGTATCTAAATATGTGCACATGAGACTTATAACACTAGGAGACACAGCTAGGAGTAAGAAGAGAAAGAAGAAGGCCAGGCTTTGGGCAAACAGCTTCCTTTGAATTGTTTTAAGGCAGAACTCTAAGAAATAAAATAAATAAATAAATTGGAAGCTGAACTTCCAGGTAATTATAACAGCAAGCTTGTCAAAACAAAAAGACTACAGTAATCCAGGCAGGGTGGTACTGACATAAAGATAGGCAGATCAATAATAAAGAGTTGAGAGCTCAGAACCGGTTTTTGACAAAGGTGCCAAGAAAATACAATGACAAAGAAATAGTCTTTTCAACAAATACATTGAGATAATTGGATACTTGAATGCAAAAATGCCTCAAACTACACACAAAAATTAACTTGAAATTTATCATAGATCTAAATGTAAGAGCTAAAACAAAATAAAAACATAATGTGTATAAAACCCTTACAATAAAACATTGGAATAAAGCTTCATTATCATGGGCTAGATAATAATTTCTTAGATATGATACCAGAAACACAAGCAAGAAAATAAATTGATAAGTTAGATTTAATTAAAATTTAAAACTTCAGTGTGTAAAAAACCACCATCAAGAAAATAAAAAGACAACTTGCAGAATTAGAGAAATTATTTGCAAGTCATATATCCAATAAGGAACTTCTATCTAAAATGTATAAAAGACCCTCAAAACTCAATAGTAAAAAGACAAAAAAAAAATCCAGTAAGAAATAGACAAAAGATATGAACAGACATTTCAACAACGAGGATATGCAGATGACGAATAAACACATGAAAATTGTTCGAATGGAAAATACCAAGTGTTTGCAAGGATGTGGAAAATTTGGAGCCCTCATCCACTGCTTGTAGGATTGCCAAATGATACAATCACTATGGAAAACAGTTTGGCAATTTCTCCCAGAAAAGTTAAACATAGAATTACTATGTAACCCAGAAGTTCCACTCCTAGGCATATATCCAAAAGACATGTAAACAGGAACTCAACAGATACTTGTACGTCACTATTCATTGCAGCATTATTCACAATAACCAAAAAATGAAAACAATCCAAATGTCCAGCAACAGACAAATATACAAACAAAATATGGGCATATATGCACAATGGAATATTATTTATCTATAAAGAGAAATTAAATTCTAATAATATTATGATACAGATAAACCCTGAAAACATTATGCTGAGTGAAATAAGTCAGACAAAAAAGGGCAAATATTATAAGATCTCAATTATATGAAATATCTAGAATAGGCAAATGTGAAGGGACCAAAGTTTATCAGTGAGCATTAGAGGTGAGTGGCAGAGTCATTGCCTAAGGGGCACGAAGTTTCTGTTAAAGGTAATGAAAAAATTTGGAAATGGTGATGGTTGTGCAATATGATGAGTATAATTAATGTCATGGAATTGTACACATAAAAAATAATTGAAACAAAAAATGTTTTATTGTATATATTTTACTAATATAAACACTTTTTGAAAAAGACCAAGCCACTTTAACCATGTCTTAGTTGTTTGTTGTTGTTGTTAAGTGCCGTCGAGTCGTTTCCGACTCATAGCGACCCCATGCACAGCAGAACGAAACACTGCCCGATCCCGCACCTGCCCCACAATCCCTGCTATACTTAAGCCCATCATCGCAGCCACCGTGTCAATCCATCTCGTTGAAGGCCTCCCCCTATTTCGTCGACCCTCCACCCTACCAAGCATGACATCCTTCTCCAGGGAATGGTCCCTTCTGACAACATGACCAAAATAGGTGAGATGAAGTCT
>NW_006921660.1:2214980-2218695 GCF_000298275.1 Orycteropus afer afer
TATAGCATGTTGTTATTATTGTTGTTATGTGCCTATACACATAAATTAGCTTGGGAAAAATCATGGCTGACTGCAATGAAATAATTGGTGATGAGCTAGTTACCAATTGACCACAAATTTTTTTCAAGCTGATTTTTGTATGAAACTACACCAGATAATTTTCTTTGTGGTGGGTGGGTTTTTCTGTCTTCCAACAGAAAGAATTACAAATAAAATAATAATTTAATCTAAAGATTTACCATTCAAGAATAGAATAATCTGTGTCTGATAATAGGCAGTGGAAAATTCCTCATTTAGGTAAAGTATCATGAAAGAAGATCCTGAGAGGCACAAGTATTTTGTGACTTGCTGCTAACCTAAACACTGGTGGTTTGAACTAACCAAAGTGGCATTGCAAAAGAAAGGCCTGGCAATATGCTTCCATAAAGATTATAATCAAGAAAACCCTATGAAGCAGTTCTGCTCTGTGACACATGGTGTCATCATGAGTTGGAATCAACTCAATGATAAAGTTTTTTAAAACCTAATAATGGAAATGCATACACTGCAGGTACCCATGCAGGAGAATCATCCCTTTCTGTTGCATCATAATATTGAGGTAATACATGTATGGGAGCGGGACTTAGGTAAAATAAAAGCCAATTCTTGAAGGTGCAAAAAATTGAAAAATAATATCATTAGCCAACAGGGAAATACAATCTACATATCTAACAAAATAGCTAACATTAAAAATAGGGATAACACCAAATACTAGCAAGGGTAGAGAGAAACTAGATCACTCCTACATTATTGGTGGGAATGTCAATTGGTACAGCCAATCTGAGAAAACAGGTTGGCAGTTATAAAATCTCATGAAACTAAGTATGCAGCCATCAGATGATCCAGTGACTGCACCCTTGAACATTGATCTCTTTGACATGAAAGCTACATTCACAGAAAAACTTCTACATGAATTTCACAGCAGTGTTGTTCATAATAGTAAAAAACTGCAAACAATCCACATGTCTTTCCCCTTCTCTGGGTGCATGGTTAAATACACCATGATACAACAACTGTACATGTCAAATATTGACAGAGAAATTCCAGATGTGGAAGCTGGATTCAGAAGAGGATGTGGAACAAGGGATATAATAGCTGCTGTCAGATGGATCCTGGCTCAAAGCAAAGAATACCAGAAAGATGTTTACTTGTGTTTTATTGACTATGCAAAGGCATTTGATTGTGTAGATCATAACAAATTGCGGATGACATTGAGAAGAATGGGAATTCCAGAACACTGGATTGTGCTCATGAGGAATCTGCACATAGACCAGGAGGCTGTTGTTTGAACAGAACAAGGGGACACTGCATGGTTTAAAATCAAGAAGGGAGTGTGTCGGGGTTGTATCCTTTCCCCATACTTATTCAATCTGTATGCCAAGCAAATAATCTGAGAAACTGGACTATATGAAGGAGAATGTGCCATCAAGATTGAAGAGAGAACCATTAACAACCTGCGATATGCTGACAACATAACTTTGCTTGCTGAAAGTGAGGATGACTTGAAGCACTTACTGATGAAGATTGAAGAATACAGTCTGCAGTATGGATTACATCTCAATATAAAGAAAACAAAATTCCTCTCAACTGGACCTATAAGCAGCATCACAATAAATGGAGAAAAGATTGAAATTGTCAAAGACTTCACATTGCTTGGTTCTACAATCAATGCCAATGGAAACAGCAGACAGGACAATAGATGACATATAGCACTGGGCAAGTGGGCTGCAAGGGCTCTCTTTCAAGTGCTGAGGATCAAGGTTGTCTCCTTGAGGACTAAGGTGCGCCTGACACAAGCCATGGTATTTTCAATCACCTCCTATGCATGTGAGAGCTGAACAATGAATAAGGAAGACTGAAGAAGAATTGATGCTTTTGAGTTATGGTGGTAACGAAGAATGCTGAAAAGTACTGTAGACTGCTAAAAGATTGAACAAATCT
Source organism: Orycteropus afer afer (assembly GCF_000298275.1). NCBI lineage: Eukaryota > Metazoa > Chordata > Mammalia > Tubulidentata > Orycteropodidae > Orycteropus > Orycteropus afer. The sequence continues at coordinate 2,216,961 of NW_006921660.1, forward strand.
GTTCTGAAGGAAGTGCAGCCGAAATGCTCCTTGGAAGTGAGAATGGCCAGACTTCGTCTCACCTACTTTGGTCATGTTGTCAGAAGGGACCATTAACCTGGAGAAGGATGTCATGCTTGGTAAGATGGAGGGTCGAGGAAAGAGGGGAAGGCCCTCAACGAGATGGATTGACACAGTGGCTGCAACGATGGGCTCAAGTATAGCAAGGATCATGGAGCTGGTGCGGGACCAGGCAGTGTTTCATTCTGCTGTGCATGGGGTCGCTATGTGTCAGACATAACTCAACAGCACCTAACATGCATATACATGAAAACTAGCAATAAAAAGGCATGAACTATTAATAGCCTTGATAACTAGGATGAATCTCTAGGAAAAAAAAAGTCAATCTACAAAGGTTACGTATCCTATGATTTCATTTATATAATTTTCTTGAAATGACAAAATTTAGAAATCGAAAACAGATTATTACCAGAGGTTAATGTAAATGAAGGTAGGGAAAGAAAATAGGTGGAGGTGGTAGATATGGTTATAAAAGAGCAACAGGAGGGATCCTTGTGCAATGGAACTGCTTGATATCAGTATGTGGTGGGGATACACAAGTCTACATAGGTGATAATATTTGTGGTGGTTGTTGTTAGCTGCCATCAAGTCAGCTTGAACTCATGGCAACTTTATATATAACAGAACAAAACGTTGCCCATTTCTGTGCCATGTTCACGATTGTTGGAATGATTGAGTCCATTCTTATGGTTATTGGGTCAATCCACCACATTGAGGATTTCTGTCATTTTCACTGAGCCTGTACTTTATCAATCATGATGTTCTTTTCTAGTGATTGATCTTTCCTGGTGCCATGTCCAAAGTAAGGCAGCCCAAGTCTCACCATCCTCACTTCTAAGGAACACTCTGGTTATATTTCTTCTAAGATTGATTATTCATTCTTCTGTCAGTCCACAGTATCTTCAATGTTCTTCAACAACACCACAATTCAAATGCATCAATTCTCCTGTCTTCCTTTATCATAGTCCACCTTTCACATGCATGAGGCATTTGAAAAGACCATGGCTTGGGTCAAGCATACCCTAGTCATCAAAGTGACATCTTTGATTTTTAGAACTTTAAAGACTATTGAAACAGTTTTGCCCAATGCAATATGTCATTTGATTCCTTGACCATGTCTTTCATTTAAAAAAAAAAAAAAAAAATTGCTGTCAATATGATTCCAACTGGTAGTGACCCTATAGGATAGAGTAAGACTATCTCATAAGTTTCCAAGACTGTAATATCTTCAGAAGCAGACTGCCACATCTTTTTCCTATGGAGCAGCTCATGGGTTTGAACTGCTGGCCTTTCAGTTAGAAACTGAGCACTTTAAACACTGTGCCACCAGGGCTTTTTAAAAAAGCTTTGTCTATGAACATTGATTATTATCCAAATGGAATGAAATCATTGAAAACTTCAATTTTTTCTCTACTCATCAAAATTTCGAAGAACTAAATACACACATATGCATACAAATGAGTACAAGTAAAACTGGAGAAATCTGAATAAGCTTAGTAGATTAGATTGTCAATATACTAATTGTGATATTATAAAACAGCTTTGCAAAATGTTTTTGAAAGAAGCGAAGTTCTGGAAAGATGGCAGACTAGGCAGAAGGATTGCACAGACCCTCTTCAACAAAGAAACGGGAAACCAATTAACACAGACACAGAAGATAATCGTGGACCCCTGA
>NW_006921660.1:2222515-2223548 GCF_000298275.1 Orycteropus afer afer
GGATGGACACTGGGAAGAGGTAACTATGGGGAGGAAGTGGGAGGGGAGCTGTTGCATTGTAAATTTTGGTCAGTGACATGAGACAAAGTATATGTGAACTGTGTATGAAAAGTGAATTTACTCTGTAAATCTTCACCCAAATCAAAATAAAAAAAAAAAAGAAAGAAAGAAAGAAGCAGGGCATGCATACAAGGAACCTCTGGATTATTTCTTACAACTATGTGTGAATCTACAATTATCTAAATAAAATTCCAATTTAAAAAAAAAAAAAATCCACTGGCTCATGGGAGAAAGATCTGGCCATCTACTCTTGTAAAGATTACAGCCCAGAAAACCCTATAGGGAATACTACTCTGTCACATGGGGTCACTATCAGTCAAAAGTGACTCGATGGCCCCTGACAATAACAATAAGATAATAACAATAAGAAACATAGGCTATGATTCAGTAATGGCATGCTTAGTATTTATCCAAATGAGTTGAAAACATATGTACACATAATGTTTCTAGCACCTTTATTCACAATTGCCAAAATATGGAAGGAATCTAGATCCATATAATGCATTATTATTTGGCAGTAAAAAGAAATTTATCATCAAACTATATAGCATTAAGTGAAAGAAATCAGTCTGGAAAAACTATATACTGTATGATTCTAGCTATATAACATTTTGGAAAATGCAGAACTATTTGTTATTAGGTGTCGTCAAGTCATCTCTGACTCGTAGCAACCCTAAGTACAGCAAAACAAAACACTGCCCAGTCCTGTGCCAGCCCTATGATCCTTGCTATACCTGAGCCCATCATTGCAGCCACTGTGTCAATCCATCTTGTTGAGGACCTTCCACCTTTTTAATGACCCTCCACTTTACCAAGCATAATACCCTTCTCCAGGGAATGGTCTTTTCTGACAACACGTCGAAAGTAGGTCAGACGAAGTCTGGCCATTCTCACTTGCAAGAAACATTCTGGCTGCACTTCTTCCTGGACAGATTTGTTAATTCTTTTAGCGGCCCACGGTACTTTCAGCATT
>NW_006921660.1:2225689-2229393 GCF_000298275.1 Orycteropus afer afer
GATATCTTGACTGCTGCTTCCATTGGTGTTGATTGTAGAACCAAGTAATATGAAGTCTTTGACAACTTCAATCTCTTCTCCACTTATCATGACGTTGCTTATTGGCCCAGTTTTGAGGATTTTTGTTTTCTTTATTTTGAGGTATAATCCATACTGCTAACTGTAGTCTTCAATCTTCATCAATAAGTGTTTCAAGTTATCCTCACTTTCGGCAAGCAAAGTTGTGTCATCAGCATATTATAGGTTATTAATGAGTCTTCCTCCAAACTTGATGCCATCTTCTTCTTCATATAGTCCAGTTTCTCAGATTATTTGCTCAGCATACAGACTGAATAAGTATGGTGAAAAGATACAACCCTGACACACTCCCTTCTTAATTCTAAACCATGCAGTGTCTCTTTGTTCTATTCAAACAACAGCCTCCTGGTCTATGTACAGGTTCCTCATGAGTACAATTAAGTGTTCTGGAATTCCTATTCTTCTTATTGTTATCCATAATTTGTTATGATCCACACAATCAAATGCTTTTGCATAGTCAATAAAATACAAGTAAACATCCTTCTGGTATTCTTTGCTTTCAGCCAAGATTCATCTGACATCAGTAATGATATCTCTCATTCTACATCCTCTTTTGAATCCAGATTACATTTCTGGAAGTTCTCTGTCAGTATACTGCTGCAACTGTTTTTCAATTATTTTTAATAAGATTTTACTTACGTGTGATATTAATGATATTGTTCTATAATTTCCACATTCTGTGGGATCACCTTTCTTTGGAATGGGTACAAATATGGATCTCTTTCAGTCAGTTGGCCAGGTAGCTGTCTTCCAAATCTCTTGACATAACAAAATAAGTGCCTCCAGTGGGGCATTTGCTTGTTGAAACATTTCAGTGGGTATTCTGTCAATTCCTGGAGACTTGTTCTTCATAAATTCCTTCAGTGCAGCTTCAATTTCTTCCTTCAGTACCATTGGTTCTTGATCATATGCCACCTCCTGAAATGGATGAACATTGATCAATTCTTTTAGGTATAGTGATTCTGTGTATTTCTTCCATCTTCTTTTGATGCTTCCTGCATCATTCAATATATTGTCCATAGAATCTTTGAATATTGCAACTCAAGGCTTAAATTTTTTCCTCAGTTCTTTCAGCGTGAGAAATGCTAAGTGTGTTCTTCCCTTTTGGCTGTCCAACTCCATGTCTTTACACGTTTCATTGTAATAATTGACTTTGTCTGCTCGAGCTGCTCTTTGAAATCTTCTGTTCAGCTCTTTCATCTTATCAATTCTTCCATTTGCTTTAGCTACTCTCTGTTCAAGGGCAAGTTTCAGAGTCTCTTCTGACATCCATTTTGGTCTTTTCTTTTCCTGTCTTTTTAATGACCTTTTGCTTTCTTCATGTCTTATATCCTTAGTGTCATCCCACATTTCCTCTGGTTTTAGTCATTGGTGTTCAATGCCTCAAATCTATTCTTTAGATGATCTCTAAATTCAGGAGGGATAATTCAAGGTCATATTTTAGCTCTCATGAACTTGTTTTAGTTGTCTTCAGTTAATTGTCTTCAAATTTCAACTTGAACTTGCATATGCAAGTTTTATTATCTATAGAGATAATAAAAACTTTAATTGTTACCAGGGCTTCAGGGGAATAGTAGAGTTAATAGGTAGAGCACAGGACATTTTTAGAGCAGTGAAATTATTCTGTAAGATATTGTGATGGTGGACACATATTATGCATCTGCTAAAACCCATTGAAGTGGATAGTACAAAGAGTAAACTCTAATGCAAAACTCTGGATTTTAGGTGGTAATGATCTATCAACATGGGTTCATCAAGTGCATCAAATGTACCACAGTGAATTACATAATATGGACTTTCTGGACATAGTCTTTATGACTCCCACTAAAAGATTGGTTGAGACTATGCAAATAAGTTGCTTGTGGCCCTCTAAAGAATTGGAAGCTTGCTAATAATGTAAGTAAAGGTGCATGGCCCTTGTAGGGGTGGGATTGTGGTAGTTAAGGTTGTTAGTCAACTTGGCTGGGCCTGGTTGAGTGGTTGAGCAGCTGGATGTAGTTATTCCCCATGGTGAGATTGGTGATTAACTCCATGGTGGAATCTACTGGAGCAGCTGAGTAGCTGCTTTAGGGATGTGGGATGCTTCCAGTATATAAGAAGCAATTTTGAGGAAGGTCTCCAGATTTTTGGCACCCTTGAACCCTGCTTGTAGCCAAGTCATTGTTCAGCAGCCTACCATGCCCTGCCAATCTTGGGACTTCTGGACCTAAATTAGTGGCCTGCTGTGTTGTTTGGCAACATTGGGACTATGCCTTTTTACCTGTCAACCTTGGGTTTGTCAGCATCAGCAGCCAGAAGCTGTCTGAGTGAAGAAAAGCCTCCAGCTTCAGTGGGCTGAGAGCAGGAGGCAGAGCTAAAGCCCAAGGCTGTGGGTCTTTCACCCAGCTTCTAGAACCTGGCACTTTGAACTCAGACTTAAAACCTTCAAACTGTAAGAGAATAAACCTCTGTTTGTTCAAACCACTCATTTGTGGTATATTCCTCTCAGAGTAGCATGAGGTAACCAAAACAGGGACCATGCAAATAAGATGTATGAAACTCTAAGGAGATGACTGATCAGTTTTGCCATTCTGCTAGGTTTAAAAGACAGCCAATTTCAAAGCAAAGAGGGAACATCAGGACTACCAAGAAAGAACAGCCAGGAGTGGAGTGTGTCCTTTTGACCCAAGCACTGAAACTCTTTGATCCAGGAGACAGAAGGCTGTTAACACCAGAGAGAAGGCAAGAAGTGGTGGCAAAATAACAGCGGCAGAACCGTTAGAGGCAGCAGAACCAGCAGACTGGCAGAAGATGGCACAGTGGGCTTCTGGAATCACAGAGCAAGAAAGCTGAGTGCCTTTGGGCAGGAGGCTTGCTGGTGGAGTAGGGTGCCTCTGGGCACTTATTGGCAGAGCTAAAAGAGCTTTGTAGCATTTGTTTGACCAGAGCAGAGGTTGCGGGGCCACAGGGCCAAGAAGCCAAGTTCCAGAGAGAGGTGATCCAAGAACTATATTGTGAGTTGTTTCTGACCCTGACCCTGAGTTGTAACTTGTTGCTTCCCTAATAAACACCATAATTGTGAGTACTGTCTATGAGTTCTATGTGTCCATTGCAAGGAATTAGCAAACCTAGCAGCATAGTGCCTAAGGCACTTGACTGCTAACCAGAAGGCTGGCGGTTCACACCCACCAGCCACTCCTTGGAAGGAAAGTTGGGCAATCTACTTCCATAGTGGTACTGCCTCAGAAACCCAAGGAGGGGTCGCTATGAGTCAGGTCCGACTCAACGGCACATAACAACAACAACAATAAGCAGCATCGGAGGCAGCAGAACCAGGAGACAGGCAGGAGTGAAAAGTGCCATGGGAGGGACTGTTGGTGTCAGAATTGGTAAAAAGGTTGAAGGATGGAGGTGTGTCTGACCTCTGCCTCATGGGAATCATCCTTAGGCTGTTAATCTTGAGTTTTCTTCTCCCTTGTGAAGTTAGAGGAGGTCAGAAGACTCCACAATGTTATTTTATTGTTTTTATTATTTAGAGATAATGAAAAGTTTAGGAGCTCTGGTAGCATAGTGCCTAAGGCACTTGACTGCTAACCAGAAGGCTGGCGGTTCAAACCCACCAGCCACTCCTCGGAAGGAAGGTTGGA
>NW_006921660.1:2232265-2233476 GCF_000298275.1 Orycteropus afer afer
TAGAAGATATGCAAGATACATATTTATTTCTTATCACTATCGAAGAAATTCAGACAAATATGTAGTAGGTTTGCTCTTTCTGATGTAAAGAATTTATCTATAGGTGTGAGTAATAACTGTGTTATATTGAGAAAAAGTCTGTTTCTAAGTCCCTAAAAACTGAATTCATCACCTAGAATGGATTTAAGGGAAACAAACAAACAATCTTCAAAATAGATGTGAGGGAGAAAAGCATTACCACACTGTATATAAATAATACAATATTATACTATTTACTCTGAAAGGATTTCTGGTGGCATATTGCCTAAGGCATAGGACTGCTAACAAGAAGGTTGGTGGTTCAAACCCACTAGCCTCCACTCTGCAGAAGGAAGACTGGGCAATCTACTTCTCCAAAGATTTACCACCTCAGAAACCCAAAGGGGACCACTATGAGTTGGAATTGACCCAATGTCAGTGAGTTTGGTTTTTTTGGTTTATTTACTCTGAGAAAAATTATTCCAAAAGAGATACATTTGTTTGGGATTGTGTGAAACATCAACATTCAGGTGCAGCTAAATGAGACATTCTCATAAAAAGCATTTCTGTTTAAAATATATACTTATTTTGAAATTGACGTAACAACATTTTCCCGTTAATCTCTTTCCTCACTTATAATTTTAAAGAACTTAGTTATAATTATATTTAATATCAGCTCTGTGATTTCACATAGCTAGGATTTTTAAATAAAACCTTGGAAATACATATTTACAATAAAGAATTTTGACTTAATACCTAAAAAAATATTATTAAATACTCATCCCTAACAAAAAATTGGAAACGACCTTAATATCTATTGGTAGCTAAATGCCTAAATAAAATATATTCACACAATGGAATACTACACAGCAGATTAAAGAAAAAAACTGAATCTACTTTTGTGGATCTAAACTAGATCATTATGCATAGATCTCAAAAATAAAAAGTTGAATAAAAACTGCAAATTCCATAACTATATATAGGTAGTCCCTGACTTACGATGGAGTTCTATTCCAATGACTGTCAGATATTATCACTATCTTCATAAATCTGATCTTTCTTTGTCTTTGGGAATTGGAAACATTACATGTAAAATTACTGATATATTTTAACATTGTATGTAGTATATATGGGAGCTCTGATGGCATAGTGCCTAAGGCATTTGACTGCTAACCAGAAGGCTGGCAGTTCAA
>NW_006921660.1:2233576-2242676 GCF_000298275.1 Orycteropus afer afer
GCTATGAGTTGGGGCCGACTCGATGGCACATAACAACAACAACAACAATGAAAAGTTTAGGGGATAACAGGGGTTTAAGGGAGGGAAAGAGGTGAATAGGTGGAGCACAGGGTATTTTTAAAGGAGTGAAACTATTCTGTGTGATACTGTGATGGTGGACACATTACATTATGCATTTGCCAAAATCCATAGAACTGGACAATGCAAAGAGTGAATTCTAATGTAAAACTATGGACTGTAGTTAATAATGATAAATCAATATTGGTTCATCAAGTGTAACAGATGTACCACAGGAATATAAGATGATAATAGGAGAAATGTGTACAGGGTGGAGATGGAGGATATCTTTGTACTTTCTGCACAATTTCTCTGTACATTTAAAGACAGCTCTGAAAAATCGTGTATCTTTAAAAGGAAAAAAAAGCAAATGCTTTGAGTTGACTTATCTCCAAATAAGATATACAAACTGCCAATAAGCATATGAAAGGATGCTTAACATCATTAGTCATTTATGAAATGTCTAGTGAGAAAATGACAACACCACAAAAAGATTTCATTTCTTATGCAATTAAACAGTTATAATGTGAGAAACCATTTTAATTCTCCTCAAATCCAGGTTTCTGGGTCTATGGAGTTGGGATGACCCACACAGGCCATTTGCCCTTAGGTGTCCTTTTGAACCTTGAACCTTGAAGAAACTGCTTCCTCAATGTCGCCTTTGAGTCAAATAATGGTCTAGATAAACTGGTAAGACCAGTTTACCTTGGGCATTGCCCTCTTATGAAGAACTCAGTCAGTTTCAGGGAACAGACTCCAAAGGTTAGACTGGGAGGAGCTACATTAAGGGTAAATTGGTAATTATTTTAATTGTATTTCAAGACAATTCTGTATGAAAATCCTTCCTGACCACAAATTTATTTCTCAGTTCTGTTCCAACCCATTTTTTCATGGCAATGCTGATAAGATTTGATACATGAGTGTTTCAAGGTTCTCTCATCTTGGGAACATTTTTGACTCTAGTTGAAATATTACCCTGATTTGCAAATTGCACATTAAGTAAACTTCAATTAATTTCTATTATTGGCTTAATATAATTTTGCTTTTAAGATAGACAATAACAAGTATTGGCGAGGAGACATTGGAATCCTCATAAAGTGCTGGCAAAAATGCAAAATGGTGCAGGCACTTTGGAAAAGTTTGGCAGTTTTTCAAAAAGTTAAACAGCCTTACCATATGACCCAGCAACTCCACTGGTATATACCTAAGAGAAATGAAATGAAAACATATGTCCACAAAATGACCCATAAAAGAATGTTCACACCAGCATTACTCACAATGGCCAAAAAGTAGGAACAACTAAAATGTCCATGTACTGATGAATAGAGAACAAAATGTGGTATAGTCATACAATGGAATACTATTCATCAATTAAAAGGAACAATTGAGATACATGCTACAATACAAGAGAACCTCAGAAACATTATGATCAGTGAAGGAAACCAAACAGAAAGACTACGTATTATATAATTGCCTTTACATAAAATGTCCAGAAAAGGAAAATTTATAGAGATAGAAAGTAGATTGGTAGTTGCCTAAGACTGGTGGTGGGAAGGAAGAGTGACAATAGGCAAGAGGCTTTGTTTGTTTTCATGCTGACAGAAATATTCTAAAATTACATTGTAATGATGACTACAAAATTCTATAAATATACTAAAATTCTTCTAGTTATATACTTGGGAGCTCTGGTAGCATAATGCCTAAGGCACTTGACTGCTAACCAGTTCAAATCCACTAGCCACTCCCCGGAAGGAAAGGTTGGGCAATCTACTTCTGTAGTGATACTGCCTCAGAAACCCAAGGAGGGGTCTCTATGAGTCCGGTCCAACTCAACGGCATATAACAACAACAACAGTTGTATACTTAAAAAGAGTGAATATTGTGCTATATAAATTATATCTCAACAAAGGTGTTAGAAATAAAGAAAATAAAACAAAATAATAAGTAACAATAATAGTAAATAATAAAATACAGTAATGATTTTTTAAATATTTTTATTTAATAGTTCTTTTGCTTGACTTAAAACTGTTGAATATATAGACAAAAAAACAAACTCACTGCTGTCCGGTTGATTTGACTCATAGCAACCCCTCCTTGGGTTTCTGAGGCAGTAGCTCTTCGGAAATAGATTGCCCAATCTTCCTTCCAAGAATATCTAGACAAGTGGTATGTAATTTCTATTTGTATTAGAGACAGCCTGCCTGTGGTTGTCACTAGTGGGACCACAGAGAACACCTACTGTGTTTTCACTAGGAACTAAACACTGAGAAGTGGGTAACTGGCTAAAGGCCCATGCCAAGGAGAGTGGGAAGAATGCTCAGGAGTTTAGAAAAGTTCTAATTATGCTCATGCATCCTGTATTATGCACAAGGCATAATAAATATTTCTCTTTTACTCAGGGGTTCCCTTAGTCACTGCACAGCTGAAGGTATTGACTGCAAACTGAGGCCATATTACACCCTCTCCTCACTTGTTGACATGGTTGGGTCCCAAAGACCAAGTCATTCCATGACATGGTTGGGTTATTGACATGATTGGGCTCCAAAGACCAAATCAACGGTATATGAGAGTCAGGGGCCACACCTTTCCTTCAGCACCGGTTGCCCTACCACCCCTCACTGACTGTCTGTCAGCAGTCCTTGGTATATCTCAAGATACATGTAGCATGGTAGGACCCACTTCCTCACCTCTGTGGAACCTGTGGGGGTTGAGGGTGGTTGTGGTAGTAGTTGGGTGTTGCCTGCCACCCCTTGCCTCCCACTGCCCAACCTGGGCAGAAACCTCACTCATCCTCTGTTCTCTCAGGCCTCACAGCTCTTTGTGCAGTCCCCCAACCTCTCCCTCTCTTTTCCTGCCTCCCCCCCCAGACCTCCTTAGTACTTCCTGACCCTTGCTGGCCTCCCTCTGCCTATCCACAACCTTACATAATCTTGCTATTACCTCTACACCATCGGTGGCTGGACCAAGATATCTGGACAAAATGGAAAAGACTTCCTGTGACCAGTCAGCCACCATCCCTCATATGTCCTGGTCATCACCAAAGCTTCTGGTATATTGTTTCGGTGGCCCTCAGAAGGCACTCCAGACTGGCTATGGCCCCATGTCGGGCCCAGATCATCAGAGGTTCTAGCTGAGAATTTGTTTAAGTTCTCATAAATGCAAAATGGTTGTGATCCCACTAGTGATAAGTGAGGTGGTTGTTGTTAGGTGTCATGGAGTCAACTCTGACTCATAGTGCCTTATATACAACAGAGGGAAATATTGCCCAGTCTGGTGCCACCTCACAATCCTTGCTATCCTTGAACCCATGTTGCAGCCACTGTGCCAATCCATCTTTTTGAGGATCTTTCCCTTTTTCACTGACCTTCATTTTACCAAGCATGATATCCTTCTCCAGGGAATGGTCCCTGTTGACAACATGACCAAAGTAGTTGAGATGAAGTCTGGCCATTCTCCCTTCCAAGGAGCATTCTGGCTGCACTTCCTCCAGAACAAATCTGTATGTTCATGGTAGTCCATGGTACTCTCAGTATTCTTCACCAACACCACAATGCAAAGGCATCAACTCTTCTTCGCTCTTCCTTATTCATTGTCCAGCTTTCATATGCATATGAGGTGATTTAAAAATACCATGGTTTGGGTTAGGTGCACCTTAGTCTTCAAAATGACATCTTTGCTGGGAAGAAGGAAGGGGTCATCCACTTCTCAATAAATTGGCCAATGAAAACGTTATGAATAGCAGTAAAACACTGTCTGATAATTACTGGATAAGTGAGGAGTAGGTGTATAATTGATTTACTTACAAATTTCCTCCTGAATTTTCCAACTTCTGTCTTGAACCCTCTCTTCACTCCTGCTTCAATTTACCTTTTTCAGTAGTAATAGGGGAATCATATCAAAATCATGATTGGTAGCAGATAGATTCATCACTGTTGCAGGCAGTACTACAGAAGTGAGGAAAAGACCATGATTGGAATATGTACATAATTAAAGATTAAAAAGGTTACAGGCTTGGTTCTGGGGCTTGACAAGCTGGCTATGTAGTGGTCCAGATATGACTCATGACCATGCAACCTGAGTCATAGGCACAACATGACTACAAGACAATACCAAGACCCCAACCTTAATTCAAATTAGACAAGGACACACCCAGGTAAGTTCCTTAATGTTTTCTGTGAATATAATCTACTTTCAACTACATTCTCCCTGAAGGCAAACTGCCTCTCCCTAGATTTGTCCTAGAACTTGTCTATGCATAGCCACAATGTTGGCTTAAGGGTCAGAAAGAACTTCAATGGTGACTGAAACTTATGTCAAGCCTCAAAATGGAATTAGGGCACCTACTAGGCATTTGACTGCTAACCAGAAGGCTGGCGGTTCAAACCCACCAGCCACTCCTTGGAAGGAAGTTGGGCAATCTACTTCCGTAGTGATACTGCCTCGGAAACCCAAGGAGGGGTCGCTCTGAGTCGGTCTGACTCCAGGGCACATAACAACAACAATAGACCACAGCCTTCCACAAAACAAATGCTTTAGAATTTAAAGCACAATGAAGATTATGGCCTTATTCTAGTCACAGCTGGATTGTGAGGATGGCACAGGACCATTCATTCTGCTGTACACAGGGTCTCTATGAGTCTGAACCAGCTCAACAGCACCTGATAACATTAAATTTTGATTTTTTTGTTGGTATATTCCTCTCCTCGTAACTCCCAGAACTCAAACATAGAGATTTGTGGTCCATTTTATAAATTATTAATCTCTTAATAAATCTATCCTGAACAAGTCCATGGGTGAAACTAAAGAGCAATATATTGTAAAGAAATACAAAGTTACTTGATCACAGCATTGGTATAATTCAGCATCTTAGAGCCAAAAACCTTAGAATATAAGCAATAATATACAGTGTTGAGTAGAAAAATTAAGAATAGACAGTTAACTTTGATTTTAAGGTTTTTCTTACCTATATAACCAATATTAATCATAAAAAACCTGCCAATACTCATTGGCAATGTAAATTTGTCTTATCCTGCTAAAAAAAGGATAGTGGTCAAATCATTGCCTCCTAATTTAAATCTCAAAAAGCCCCATGGCTGCAGTTGAATGGAAGACCAAATTCCTAGGAGCCAGGCCACAAGTAATCTCATACTTTGGATCTCAGTAAAGGGGGAAAACAGGGTTCAATCAATCATGTTAAGATAAACCAAGAGTTGATCTTCTATATTTCTCCTTCTTCTTCTTCTTATAAGCCTATATTAGCTTCTTTAAGCCATTTGCTTCCTGTAGGATCAAAATCCTTCTCTATATGCATATAGAAGAACTGTTCAGAATGCACTTGATGTTCGAATTTCAGTGAGTTTTGATTATTTTTTAACAACAGAATTACCTAGTTATCTATGCTAATATAACATAGGAGAGATATTACGGCTAGCCAAAAGCAATTCCATGGTTCTGAATATGATCAAACTCAGTCCAAGCATTGTATTTCCAGAAAAGGAAAATGACTCTATGCTTTATTATGCATTAATTAACAGCCAAAAGCTCTTTCAGAAATCTTTGCTTTGTGGCCCAAGGACTAAGTGATTACCATCTGGATTTGATGAGTCAGAATCTAAATATTAAAACGTCCCTGCAGGCAATGTCTGTTGCTCAGATCAGCCCTTTTGTGGTAGCTGGAAACTTAACCATTCTTTGGTGAGGCCTAATCTCCAGGTTTTTTTACCTCAGAGACCCCCATTGGGTTTCTAAGGCTGTAGAACTAGAAGGGAAGCAGATTACCTCATCTTTCTTCTGCAGAGAGGCTGGTAGGTTTGAACTACCAACCTTTTGGTTAGCAGCTGTTGTTGTTGTTGTTATGTGCTGTTGAGTCGGCCCCGACTCATAGTGACCCCTCCTTGGGTTTCTGAGGCAGTATCACTACAGAAGTAGGATTGCCTAACCTTCCTTCCGAGGAGTGGCTGGTGGGTTTAAACCGCCAGCCTTCTGGTTAGCAGTCAAGTGCCTTAGGCACTATGCTACCAGAGCTCCCAACTTTAGCAGCTGTGTTAGGGGAAAAGAGACCCCAAATTCAAATAGGTTCAATAAAGACACTTCTATTAAGCCTTGAACAGAACAAAGACAAAATAAAGACAATGGATGAGAGAAACCATCAGCATGAGAAAGCTGAATGTAGTTCACCAAGTCATGGCCATGTGGCTAATTATATATGATTTTAAATCATCACAACATCATGATTAGGGGTAAACAGATTTGTCACTGTTACAGGCCAGACTACAGAAGCAGGGAAAAGACCATGATTGGGATACATACATAATTGAAGATAGAAAAAGGTTACCGGATTGGTTCTGGGCCTTGACCACCTGGCTAGGTGGTGGCCTGGATAGGTTGTGACTCATAACCCTGCAGCCTGAGTCTTAGCTACAAGATGGGAACTAAACAATACCAAGATCCCAGCCTTAATTTAAATTAGAAAAGAACATTCTCAGGCAAGTTCTCTAGTTCTTTGTGAGAGTATAATCTACTTTGAACCATATTCTTCCTGAAGGCAAATTGCCACTCCTTAGGCTTTTGACTGCTAACCAAAAGGCTGTTGGTTCTAACCCACCAGCCACTCCTCGGAAGGAAGATTGGCCAATCTACTTCTGTAGAGATACTGCCCTGGAAACCCAAGGAGGGGTCGCTATGAGTTGGATCTGACTCAAAGGCAGTGAGTTTGGTTTTTCTGGTTTAGGTTAGTCCTGGAACTTGTCTATGCATAGCCACAAAGTTACTGGTTTATAGTCAGAAAGAACCCAAATGGCATCTGAAACTTATATTAAGCCTCAAAATGGACTTAGGGCTCCCACTGTAGACCACAGCCTTCCACAACCCTAAACGCTTTAGAATTTAAGCTCTCATAAACAGCCAAATGCCTTAACCAGAGCTTCATAGTTAATCTCCAGGCTTTTATTCTCCCATCCAGCCCTCCTGGCAATCTTCCCCCAAGGAGGCTGTCCCTACTCTAAGAGGAGAGCCAAGGAAATCTGTAAATGCACAGTGGGTGGAGAGCCTGTATCAGGAAATTAGACTGTTGTAAGCTGTTATCAGGGAGCTCTGGTAGCTTAGTGCCTAAAGCTAACCAGAAGGCTGGAGGTTAAACCCACCAGCGACTCCTCGGAAGGAAGATGGGGCAATCTACTTCCGTAGCAATATCGCCTCAGAAACCCAAGGAGGGGTCATTATGAGTCAGGTCCGACTCGACGGCACATAACAACAAGAAGCTGTTATCAAAGGAGCTCTGTTGGCATAGTGGACAAGGTATTTGACTGCTGACCAGAAGGTCAGTGATTCGAACCCACCAGCTTCACACTCTGCAGAAGGAAGATGGGGTAATCTACTTCTGTAAAGATTTACAGCCTTGGAAACCCAATGGGGGTCACTATGAGTAACAATCCACTGGATGCCAGGTGAGTTTGGTTTTGTTTGGTTAGGAGCCATTGAGTCTATTTCAACTCATAGTGACCCCAAGTGACAGAGTAGAATTGCCACATAGGTTTTCCAGGCTGTAATTTTAACAAAAGGAGCTCTGGTAGCATAGTGCCTAAGGCACTTGACTGCTAACCAGAAGACTGGCTGTTCAAACCCACCAGCCACTCCTCAGAAATAAGATTGAGCAATCTATTTCCATAGTGATACCACCTCAGAAACCCAAGGAAGGGTGGCTATGAGTCAGGTCGACTGGATGGCACATAACAACAACAACTCTTAATAAAAGCAGATTGTCAGTCTTTCTACTATGAAGCTGCAGGATGGGTTCAAACATTTCTGTTAGCAGCCGAGAGCTTAATCCTTTGTAGTAATGGCTGGATTTCTCTATTTCTCTGCCAGATTCCTCCTGCACCTACTCTATACTGCTCTCTACCCAGGAGCGTGATGGCCATGGACTGTACCAACAGGCTTTCCTGCCCTCTTCCAGTTGGATCTGACTGATGGCAGAAATTAGCAGGAGATGGCAGGTCAGAAGGAGAGATCCCTGAAAACTTCTTTAAACCAAACAATTCTCACTCACTGCAGTCGAGGCAGATTTGACTCATAGCCACCCCTCTTTGGGTTTCCGAGGCAGTATCACTACAGAAGTAGATTGCCCAATCTTTCTTCAGAGGAGTGGCTGGTGGGTATGAACCTCCAGCCTTCTGGTTAGCAGTCAAGTGCCTGAGACACTATGCCACCAGAACTCCAAACAAAACAATAGTTTAGCTTAATTAGAAAGAAAAGAATGTCTGCCTTGAGCTTTATGTTCTTTTAAAGTTGTAACTCAAAAAATGCTGGGGTTCATGTGCTGGAGTGACATAGTCAATAGTCCACGACAGAGTTCAAGGAGACAAAGTTTAATTAGAAGTTGCACTAACCAGAGAGGAACAGGATCTTAATAACTCCAAAGTCATCCACTCTGTTGAGTGTTTTCAAAGAGGGATTCTTATACTAAAGGAGGAGTGAGATACAGCACTTACACAAAGCAATTAACATTTCTTCAAAATCAGATAAAAACAATAGATATTAGTAAAGAATATCTCCTATAAATTCCTGATACTCTCTGCAAGACCAGTCTTCTTCTTTGTTGAAAATGGCACCACTGACTATTGTCATTAAAGTCCAGGTGGCTCATCAATGTTTACTGTCCTAAGTGGCCACATCTTACAGGATGCAGCCAGAACTGATTGTTATCATTTAGAGGAAAACAAGTCCATAGATAGCAGATGGTGAGACTAAAGTCAAGATGGAGTCTTATTCTAACAATATGGAGTTAGGCCTTACAAAGCAAAAATCTTTATTCTCACAAAGTTATCTATATGTGATCAAATTGAAAACAGCAACTTGAAAGGTTAGATGAGAAGTTTAGAGTGCAGTGAGTTTGTGTTAATGATGGTGAAATTATTTGGAAAAGGATATTAAGAAATGTGATACATGGAATACTGTGCAATGCTAAAGAATAATGTAGAATCTGCAAAACACCGCATAACATGGATGAACTTGGAGGACATTATGCTGAGTGAAATAAGTCAAT
>NW_006921660.1:2245921-2261984 GCF_000298275.1 Orycteropus afer afer
ATAGTGCCTAAGGCATTTGACTGCTAACCAGAAGGCTGGCAGTTCAAACCCACCAGCCACTCCTTGGAAGGAAGACTGGGCAATCTACTTCCATAGAGATGCCACCTTGGAAACCCAAGGAGGGGTGGCTATGAGTCAGATTCTACTCAACGGCAGTGAGTTTGATTTTTTTTATGGATGTAGTATATATTACCAACGATAAGATGTACAAAAATAGTTGTAAATGCAGTTCACTATAACTAGAATTCTTGTAAGTTGGTGACAACCTGTTATATGCCACCTATGAAAAAATATCCACAAGACAATACAATACATTTTATATGGCATATAAAAAAGAAAAAATCACAGAATAGAACTGCCCCATAAGGTTTCCAAGGCTGTAAATCTTTACAGAAACAGACTGCCTCATATTTCTCCCACAGAGCGGCTGGTGGTTTGGAACTGCTGAATTTTGATTAGCAGCTGAATGCCTTAAGCACAGAGCCACCAGAGCTATTTACAAAAAAAAAAACAAAAAAAAAACCAAATTCACTGCTGTCAAGTCAGATCTGCCTCATAGCGACCCCTCCTTGGGTTTCTGAGGTGGTTTCACTATGGAAGTAGAAATCAGAAAACCTGTGTTCTGGCTCCACCACTTATAAACTAGTGATGCTGTAAAAGGTTACCAACACTTTGGCATAAAGTTGGCTGCCTGAACACATCTTCCCCAGGCCCCAGTAATACTAAAGTAAGGGAAGAATAAATACTCCTTTATCACACAGGGGAGCAAGTGTTGTTGTTTCTGTTCATTTTGAAGTAGAGTCTTCCATTACCACTCAGAAGGCAAATGTTTAATGGTTTTTTGGGTGTTCAGCAACGTTAGAAAAAGGGTTCTACAGTCTACACAGTAGATGTGAGACTAATACACCTGAAATAACAGACAATATTACAGATGATGGTATGGCCTTACTATATTGTATGAAAGTGCCTTTGAACTTTCAGAACAAAAGGACTAAAGTAGCCAGAGAAAGTTTCATCACATAGATGAACATTTGTTGGGTTCAAAAGATGATCTACTATGCTGGGAACGACAAATTGAAGAGGAATGGTGTGGCATTCATCATCACAAAGATTGTTTCAAGATCTGTCCTGAAGTATAACTCTGTCAGTGATAGGAAAATATCCATAAGCTTACAAGGAAAGCTAGTTAATACTACTATTATCCAAATTTACACACCAACCACCAAAGCCAAAGATAATATTGAAGATTTCTACCAACTTCTGCAGCCTGAAATTAATCTAACATGCAATCAAGATGTGTTGATTATCACTGGTGACTGGAATGCAAAAGTTGGAAACAAAGAAGAGTTGCCGGTAGTTGGAAAATATGGCTTTGGGGATAGAAATAACGCTGGAGATCACCTGATAGAATTTTGCAAGATCAACGACTATTCATCGCAAATACCTTTTATCAACAACATAAGCAACGACTATATATGTGGACTTCACCAGATGGAATACACAGGAATCAGATTGACTACATCTGTGGCAAGAGGCGATGGAGCAGTTCAACATCTTCAGCCAAAACAAGGCCAGGGACACAAGAACATCTAGTTGTGCCCCAAGCACAACCAGAGAAGTGGATGCAGAACTCTTGCCTCTGAATCCACCAACCTCTACATTCTCACTATTTTCTATCACTTTCATTCTACTCCTACTAAGGGAACTTTTGTTCTTGAATGGCTTTTAATAGAAAAGGTGGAGATCAAATTGCCAGGATTTCAGATTCTATAGGACACTTTTAATTATTATTATTATTATTATTTTATTGTGATTTGGGTGAAAATTTACAAACTCACTTTCCATACAGCAGTTCACATATACTTTGTCTCATGATGTTTACCACAATGCAACAGCTCCCCACCCACTTCCTCCCTATAGTTACCTCTTCCTTGTGTCCTTCCCTCCATGCACTCCTGCCCCCTGAGCTGTCTTCCTGTGCATACACAGCCCTTCTATTCTTCCATGATTGTTCTCTCCAAGGAGTGTACCTACCTAATGTAAATGTTCACCTCATATGCCTGTCTTTTGTTTAGCTGGAAGCCACAGGAGTGGGTTCAATTCCAGACCTGAAGAGCAGCTAGGGGCCATAGTCTCAGGGGTTCCACCAGGCTCTATCAGACCAGCAAACCTGGTCCCTTTTTTTTCCAAAATATTTTTCGTTTTGTTCCACATTGTTCTCCCACTCTATCCAGGATCTCCTACATAGATCCCCCTCTAGATGGTTGACAGTGCCACAGGACACGTTTAAAAAGAGAAATATAGTAGCTGTATTTTCAGGTATTAATTTGACAATACTCCAGAAATTAAACTTTATACAACTATTTAAACTTACGATCAAAATATTTGGTTATCAACTCTATCACCTGCAAGGAACTGATAAGGTTTTCAAAATCTTTTTAGGGGTTGTCTGAACAAAATATTTAAAGACTAGCTCTTCTAGAAACTAAAAAGAAAGGATTCATTCTGACTGAAAATTAAAGAAGAATTAATTTGAGATGGCTTGTGAAATGCAATCGGTCGCTGTAGGGTGGACATAACTTGAGAGAGGAGGTTCAGCTACACAGGGGCAGGTCGACGGAGCTTCAGAGGAATGAAAATGAAGGCATATTTAGGAATCTGTGAGTAACCAGTGTGACTGTAGTGTGCATGATACATAGAGGGTTGGGTTTTGTGTCACCGATAGGCCTGGACTTGTTCCTGGGGCAAAAAAGAGAAAGCAATGCATGTGATGAAGATGGGTAACATTTTACTAAGAGGATACTAGTTAAAACTTCTGGAAAGTTGAACTTCCTTCTTTGGAGGCTGAAAAAGATCTGCTCAGGAGTTTTAGCTTATTTTGAATTCATCACATTTGCCTGATGCTGGAACCCAGCGATAGAGGGACTTCATCCTCGGCTGTGCTGTGGCCAAGCCTTTGTTCCTCTCTTGCCGGATGCTTTCCTCTTCCTGCTGTCTTGCACCATCAAGCCCAGTGCAGACCACAGTACAGAGCTCAATAAACTCTTTGTTTGAAAAAATCCATGTTCTCTGTCCCCAAGACTGGGTCATTAGCTCCACAAATATTCCCTTGAGCTACTTTCCAACCTACTTAAACCTCTGTTTTAACTGCCTTTTGGTCTGTTTCCTTTCTTCCTCGGATACTTGCCAATTTCTCTCACTTGCCTCTCACTCTTGAAAAACAAATGATAAACAAAAATAAAAACAAACCCTGTTGCACTTTATCCATGTGCATTTAAACCTTACCACACCAAGTTAAAGTTTAAATCCTTGCAAATGCATGGTTCCTAGGAGTTCATTCAACCAATGTTACTGTGTGTCAGCTAGTGAAAGGAATTGAATTTGGTACTGAGGATACAGGGGAAAATAAGATACAATTTCAGTCATTGAGACATCTGTGGCCTAGTGGGGGACACAAACAAATGAACAGGAAATCACAACCCAGAGTGAAAAGTGCAGCAACAGGAGTAGCCTGGTGCTGAGGGAACACCCAATCCACTTAAAAAGATGGTATTATGGATTGAATTTTGTCCCCTCAAAATATGTGTTGTAAATCCTAACATGTATACCTGTAATTATAATCCCATTTGGGAATGATTTTTTTCTTTGTTATGTTAATAATACAGTATTAGTGTATGATGTGTCTTAAATCAATCTCGTTTGCAATATAAAAGGAGAAAATTAAGCAAGCAGAGATGGGGAAGACAAGAAGCCACACCACATAAAGATCTTCAAGGAATCATGGAACACCTTCTCCCAGAGCCAAGAGAGAAAGAGCCTTCTCCTAGAGCCAGTCCCCTGAATTCAGACTTCCAGCCTCCTAAACTGTGAAAAAAAAAAAATTGTTTGTTAAAGTCACCCACTTGTGGTATTTCTTTTATAGCAGCACTATATAACTAAGACATAAGATATATCAGGGATTGTGGGGCTGTCACAGGACCAGGCAATGTTTCATTCTGTTGTACACAGAGTTGCTGTGAGTTGGAGTTGATTCGATGGCACCTAACAACAACAACAACATCATATAACCAAGATAAGGAGTTCTAGTGGTGTAGTGATTAAGGCATTTGGCTGCTAACTGAAAGGCCAGTGGTTCAAACTTGCCAGCTGCTCTGTGGAAGTAAGATGGGACAGTTTGCTTTCATAAAGATTTGTTGTTGTTGTTGTTGTTGTTATGCGTCGTCGAGTTGGTCCCGACTCATAACAACCCCTCCTTGGGTTTCCGAGGCAATATCACCACGGAAGTAGATTGCCCCATCTTCCTTTCGAGGAGTGGCTGGTGGGTTTACAGCCTTGGAAATCCAATGAGGGTTGCTATGCCACTCCTTGGAAGGAAGGTTGGGCAATCCTACTTCCGTAGTGATACTGCCTTGGAAACCCAAGGAGGGGTCGCTATGAATCGGGGCCGACTTGAGGGCACATAACAACAACAATGCATCAGAATCAACTAGATGGCAGTGAGTTTGGTTATTGGGTGATTTATTTATTTATTTTGGTAGATAACTAAGACAGATAGGAAGAAGGGTATTCCAGGAACAGAAAGCAGCATATGTGGAAAGCTAAAGCAGAGAGTGGTGACCAGGACAAAGACTGTGAGCAGGTTAGTATTCCTCAGGATTCTAGAACTGATGAGAGAGAATAGGAACTACAGGTGTTATATCAGCCTTCATTTGTTTCCCTCTGAAATTACTAAGTCTCTTTATTATATTTTGACAACCCCAAAATTTTCCTATCTTGTCCTGCCCAAAACTTCACAAGAACCTTAAAGTTCAGTATGGCACAAACAACTCTTCACATCTGGAGGTCTTACTCCTTGGAAATGCTCTGCTTTCGGGATATTCCACGCCCTATGCCATCTCTCCTTCCCTGTTCTTTCCTAAATACTGGGTAGAATGGCACTACAAAGAATGTGCATTATGTGAAAGCACCTTGAACACTCAAAAGTGTGATAAAAATGTAGAATATGAAGTCATCATAATGAATAATAGTATATGTTGTACAGTGTAAAGAGCAGGGGCTGAGATCCAAGAAATCATGTCTCTAGTCCTCCCTCTCTGGCTCTGTGACTTGTAGCAAATTTTGAACTTCACTGCAGGGCTTTAACACCCCCCTTATTTTTGTCTGTCTAGCACCCTGAACAAGAAGCCCCAGTGGTACAGTGGTTAAGCGCTTGGCTGGTAACTGAAAGGTTGGCAATTCAAACCCACCAACTGCTCCATTGGAGAAAAATGTGGCAGTCTGCTTCTGTAAAGATTACAGCCTTGAGAATCCTATGTGGCCTTCTACTCTATCCTATAAAGTTGCTATGAGTTGGCATCTACTTGATGGCAAAGAGACCCTATATGGAGTCTCTAGATGGTGTGAACAGTTCACATGTTCAGGTACTAACCAAAAGGTTGTTGGTTGACTCTTCAAATCCATCCAAAGGGCCTGTGAAGAAAGACATAAAGATCTACTTCTGAAAAGTCAACAACTGAAAATCCTATGGACAACAGTTCTACTCTAACACACATGGGGTCTCCATGAGTAGGGATCAATTCAACTGCAACTAGTTTGGTTTTTGGTTTAGTATCTGACTCCAATTCTGTGACTTAGTAGGGCTGTCAATCATAATACCCCACTCACCCACCAGAGCCTTCCTACAAAATGATCCAGGCCCAGCAAACCATAGAACCCATTTTTCCAGCTACAGCTAACGATCCATGGGTGAACATGTGATCCAATGGCCAATCGAGTATTTTCTAATATTTTTCATTTGGAATTAAAAAAAAGGGAGCTTACATTTTGATTGACAGATTTGTAAGAATTTGACTTTCTTTTTGTTTCTATCTCTGCATTATACTAGTCATTGTTGTTAGGTGCCATCAAGTGTACTTCAACTCATAGTGACCCTATGTCCAACAGAACAAAACATTGCTCGTTCCTATACCAGCCTCACAATCTTTGTTATACTTGAGCCTATCATTATAGGCACTGTGTCAATCCTTCTTATTGAGGGTCTTCCAGTTTTTTGCTGACCCTCCACCTTACTAAGCAGATATCCTTCTCCAGAAAATGGTCCCTTCTGATAACATGATCCAAGCAGGTTAGATGAAGTCTGGGCATTCTAGCTTCCAAGGAGCATCCCAGCTGAATTTCTTCCTGGACAAATTTTTTCATTCTTCTGGCAGTCCATACTACTTTCAGTATTCTTTGCCAACACCAAAACTTAAAATCACCAATTTTTCTTCAGTCTTCCCTATTCATTGTCCAGCTTTCACATGCATATGAGGTGATTGAAAATACCATGGGTTGGGTTAGGTGCACCTTAGTCATCAAAGAGGCATCTTTGCTCTTCAGCACTTGAAAGAGGTCTTGCAGCACATTTGCCCAGTACAATATGTTGCCTGATTTCTTGACTGCTGCTTCCATAGGTGTTGATCCTGTATCCAAGTCCCACACCCTAGACCTACTGGATTTTAATAAGATCTGCATTTTAATAAGATCCTCAGATGACTGATATGCACATTAAAGAGTGAGAAGCACTGTTCTATATCACTGAAAAGATGAAAACATTCCTGAGACTTATTTGAGCATCTCAACTACATCCTAATATTTGCATATTAGTTTTCTTTAATAAGAAAGGAAATGACTGTTTGCTAATGATATAATAATTGACTTTCTGTCAAACCTGTATAAGAATAATTGGAAAATAAATACCTCCCAAATAGAGTTTGGGAGCTCTGGTGGCATAGTGCCCAAGGCACTTGACTGCTAACCAGAAGGCTGACAGTTCAAACCCACCTGTAGCGATACCGCATCAGAAACCCAAAGAGGGGTCACTATGAGTCAGAAATGACTCAATGGCAGTTCATCATCATCATCATCATCATCATCATCATCATCAAATAGAGTATGGCTTCAACAGCTGAGCAAACCATAAAATAATTTCTCAACTTAGCCAAAACAAAAGGAGATGGAACATTTAGGACAAAGTAGCCAGATCAGGGTTAGGGCTAGTCCTAGGCAGAAACGTGAAGCAAAATCTCAGTGTTCTCTGCAGGCTAATATATTTAAAGGTCAAGTATCATGAATATCTACAACTTTTTTTTTTCCCCTAAGGACTCAGAATCCAAGCATACACAAATATACTAGTACAAGTACCAGTTGCAGGTGAGTTGACCCCAACTCATGATGACTCCATTTGTGTCAGAATAGAACTGTGCTCCATAGGATTTTCAATGGCTGATCTTTCTGGAAGTAGGTCACTAGGTCTTTCTTCTGAGGCACCTCTGTGTGAACTTCAACTTCAACTTTTTGTTAGCAGCCAAGTGCCTTTTGGACTCTTTGCACCACTCAGGGACTCCTGTATATATAGATAAATAATGCAAATGTGAGGAGATAAGCATTTTTAAATATAGATGGTAGTTATATGAGTGATCAATGTACTGTGCTTTTCATTTTTTTTGAATGTTTAAAAATCTTCAAAATAAAAACTTTGAAAACAAAATTCCCATTCTCTAGCTGATCTTCAGTTTGTGACTTTTCCTCCATTCAGGGCACCCATTAAGCCCCTGTGCAATTTTATGCCACCTCTCCCTCCAATATCAGATTTTGCTCAAAAATGGATACTTTTCCATGATCACATCTTTTCAAACCAAACACCAAACTCACTGCCATCAAGCCAGTTCTGAAACATGGCAACCCCTCCTAGGGTTTCCAAGGCGGTATCTCCAAGGAAATAGATTGCCCAGTCTTCTTTCCAAGGAATGGCTGGTGAGTTTGAACCACCAGCCTTCTGGTTAGCAGTTACTTGCCTTAGGCACTACACCACCAAAGCTCCTAGAGCACCTTTAGCTCTGGGTAAATTTATGTCAACTTCTTGACAGATTTTTTTTTCTTGACAGATCTTTCTCAAGAGTATTCATATTTTATCTTCCACTGTGACATAAAAGTTTTGTGCCTTGTTAAATGGATTTCAAGATGGGCAAGGGAAGGTGGAGGATGTCTTTTCAGATCCCCATAAAGCATATCACAGAGGCTGTGTCTACGCTGTCTATACATTTGGAAAGCATGGTGTCCCTCTTTAAGTGATGTCTCAAGAGGGTTTTGTCTTAAATTGGCTGCCATTCTTGGACTACCTCTCCACACCCGTGACTGCTCATTTGTGAAATAAGGCCACTGCACCATCTGGATATTAGACCACATCACCTGGGACACACACAAAATATGCAATTGCCTGAGGCTCACCCCCCCCCCCCCAGTGCACGTGGCCAACAATGTGAGAAACACTGGACTAAGTGGCCTCTAAGATTCCCTTCAACTCTAACATACCTTGAGTCTGTGATAGAGCAGTATGGATTGTGTCATCATAGCAAAGCAGCTCTCCTCATGTCTTCTCTCCCTCCACCACTCACACTCCCTTCTCCCGAGTCCATTATTTAGAGCACACCTTAGGTCTTATTGTTCTAGTGGGAATGGCTCTTCTGTATTCTGCTGATGTGGGAACCTAAAGCCAGAGAGTTCAGGAGGAAGCAAAGTGAAGGCAGATATTCTAAAATCCAGAAGTATTGCTTTGTCATCCTTTAAAAGAAAACAAAACTGGTCATCTCTTTTTCTTTATATGAAAACATATTTTGTAAGTTAACTACCTCAACTATGGTTTAAGATCTATTTTATGTAGTTCAGAAATCTCTTGTTTAATGTGCTTTTACAGAAAAGCTTTGTAAAAGCATATTTCAGTCTAAAAATATAAATACTTTCCTTTAGGAAGTCACCACTCCCTTCCTTTCACATATTTGAGGAAATACTGCACATCTAACATTAATGATGTAAAATAAAGGAAACTAAAGCACAAAACAAATCCCCTTCCAATGTTTTCAGGGAGAAGATAACAACTAATACCAAAATGAGGTGAAATGGGTGGAGGCCTCTTCCTCCCCAATGTCATTATACCGCCTTCCGTTTTCTGTGGGTTGAATGTTAAAAAGAAAATCTAAATGAGAGCCAACAAAAGTCCTTTTCATTCTAGGGACATGAAAAATGCAGTATTTAAGCCTGAAGTCTCAAGTCTCTCATACCATCTATTGGCTGAATGAACTATAGGAATTCATTTAATAATCCTTTGCAGTAAGTCTTCTTTATAGCAAATCTAAACACAGAGCACCAGCTGGGTGGCTTCTGCACTGACCCCTCTTTCTTTCCTGACTGTCCTTTGTCCTGACTTGTCTGGATTATGTGATTATCCCAAGACCAGCACATAGGTGAATCCTTGGTGGAGCCTTGACTGCTCTCTCTTTTCTTCAGCACCTTTCAAAAAATTGACAAAAGCATTTTAGAACAAGGTTTCTTTCAGATCAAATGCAACTCAGGCCACAGGTACACACACTTTATGAGTACACTCACCTTGCTCTGGTTGTTAAAGACATTCCATCAACATAACAAAAATTTATAAGAAGTCACCTGAATGAACAATACTATTAGGAGCTGACCCATCCACTCTCACTGAGTCAATTCCAACTCACAGTGACCCTCATAGAATTTCCAAGGCTGTAAATCTTTATGGAAGCAGACTGCCTCATCTTTCTCTCATGGAGCAGCTGGTGGGTTCAAACTGCCAACCTTTTGGTTAGCAGCCCAATGCCTTAACCACAGCGCCACCAGAGCTCCTTAGGAACTGATGTGACCATGTAAAACTATGTAATGTTATCTGGAAAAGTACTTATATCCAACTGGGGAGATAGTTATCAATAACTACAACACGATTATTAAAGGACAAAACAGAATGAATTCAATAAACTGCTCAAATCTCTGATGTTGCTTGAAATGTTCACTTTGAGTTGAGTATTTGGAGAAGGCTTTATGCAGAATAAAAGTAGAGTAGTTAATCTGATGAGTTTTGAATGAAAAATGCCTTGGTTCAAAGCTTATTGGCTCTAGCATTTATTAGTTGTGAGATTTAGGGGGAAAGAAAATATTTATACCTTAGTTTCCACCACTCATCTGTCAGTTTGTTGCACTGTGGTGGTGTGTTGCTGTGAGGCTGGAGGCTATGCCACAAGTATTTCATATACCAGCAGGATCACCCATGGTATACAGATTTCGGTGGAGCTTCCAGACTAAGACAGATTGGAAGAAGGAAGGGGCCATGCACTTCTCAGAGAATTGGCCAGTGAAAACCTTATGCATAGCAGTGAAACACTGTCTGATATATCACTGGAAAATTTTATCACTATCCCTGAAACATTGTCTGATACAGAGCCAGAAGATGAGCCCCTCAGGTCAGAAGGTACTCAAAATATGACTGGGGTAGAGCTGCTTCCTCAAACTAGAGTTGACCTAAATCATGTGGATGGAGTAAAGCTTTTGGGACCTCCATTTGCTGATGTGGCACCACTTAAAATGGGAAGAAACACCTGCAATCATCCACTAATAACCAGAACACGGAATGTACGAAGTATGAATCTAAGAAAATTGGAAGCTGTCTGCAATGAAATGAGACATATAAAAATCAATACCCTAGGCATTAGTGAGCTGAAATAGATTGGTTTTGGCCATTTTGAATCAGACAACCATATGATCTACTATACCAGGAATGACAAATTGAAGAGGAATGATAGGGCATTCATTGTCACAAAGATTGTTTCAAGATACAACCTAAAATACAGTGCTGTCAGTGACAGTGTAATATCCATATGCCTACAAGGAAGATCAGTTAATACTTCTGTTTTTCAAATTTACACACCAACCACCAAAGCCAAAGATGAGGGAATTGAAGATTTTGATCAACTTTTGCAGTCTGAAATTGACTGAACATGCAATCAAGATGTGCTAATTATCACTGGTGACTGGAATGCAAAAGTTGGAAACAAAGAAGAATCACAGGTAGTTGGAAAATTTGGCCTTGGTGACAGAAATAACGCTGGAGATTGCATGATAGAATTTTGTAAGACCAACAGTTTATTCATTGCAAATACCTTTTTTCAACAACACAAATGATGGCTATACACGTGGACTTTGCCAGAGAAAGTACACAGGTGCCAGATCGACTACATCTGCAGCAAGAGGCAATGGGAAAGCTCAATATCTTTAGCCAAAACAAAGCCAGGAGCTGATTATGGAACAGACCATCAACTGCTCATACGCAAGTTCAACTTGAAGTTGAAGACAGTTAAAACAAGTCCACGAGAACTAAAATATGACCTTAATGATATCACCCCTGAATTTGGAGACCATCTAAAGAATAGATTTGATGCAATGAACACCAATGACTGAAAACCAGAAGAATTGTGGGATGACATCAAGAACATCATCCATGAAGAAAGCAAGAGGTTATTAAAAGGACAAGAAAGGAAGAAAAGATAAAAATGAATGTCAGGGGAGACTCTGAAACTCGCCCTTGAGCTGAGAGTAGCTAAAGCAAATGGAAGAAATGACAAGATGAAAGGGCTGAACAGGAGATTTCAAAGATCAGCTTGATCAGACAAAGCCAATTACTATAATGAAATGTGCAAAGACCTGGAGTTAGAAAACCAAAAGGGAAGAAAATGCTCGGCATTTCTCAAGCTAAAAGAACTGAGGAAAAGAATTAAGCCTTGAGTTGTAATATTGAAAGATTCTATGGGCAAAATATTGAATGATGCAAGAAGCATCAAAAGAAGATGGAAGAAATACACAAAGTGTACCAAAAAGAACTGGTTGATGTTCATCTATTTCAAGAAGTGGCATATGATCAAGAATCAATGGTATTGAAGGAAGAAGTTGAAGGTGCATTAAAGGAATTGGTGAAGAACAAGGCTCCAGGAATTGACAAAATACCATTGAGATGTTTCAACAAACAGATGCCCCACTGGAGGCACTCACTCAGCTGTGCCAAAGATTTGGAAGACAACTACCTGGCCAAATGACTGGAAGAGATCCATATTTGTACCCATTCCAAAGAAAGGTGATCCCACAGAATGTGGAAATTATCAAATAATATCATTAATATCACATGCAAGTAAAATCTTACTGAAGATAATTCAAAAACAATTGCAGCAATATATTGATGGAGAACTTCCAGAAATGCAAGCTGGTTTTCAGGAGAGGACATGGAACGAGGGATATCATTGCTGATGTCAGGTGGATCTTGGCTCAAAGCAAAGAACACCAGAAAGATGTTTACTTATGTTTTATCGACTATGAAAAGGCATTTGATTGTGTGGATCATAACAAATTATGGGTAACATTAAGAAGAATGGGAATTCCAGAACATTTCAATGTGCTGAACAAGAACTTGTATATAAGCCAGGAGGCTGTCATTCAAACAGAACAAGGGGACATGCATGGTTTAAAATCAAGAAGGGAGTGTGCCAGGGTTGTATTCTTTCACAATACTTGTTCGATCTTTATGCTGAGCAGATAATTGGTGAAGGTGAACTATATGAAGAAGAATGTGGCATCAGGACTGGAGGAAGAATCCTTATCAACCTGTGATATGCTGGCGAAACAACTTTGCTTGTTGAAAGTGAGGATGACTTGAAGCATTTACTGATGAAGATTGAAGAATACAGTCTGTAGTATGGATTACATTTCAATATAAAGAAAACAAAAATCTTCACAACTGGATCTCTAAGCAGCATCACGATTAGTGAAGAAAAGATTGAAGTTGTCAGAGACTTCACATTGTTTGGTTCTACTATTGATGCCAATGGAAGCAGCAGTCAAGACATCAGCCAATGTATGTTTTTGTTGTTGTTATGTGCCGTCGAGTCAGACCTGACTCATAGCGATCCCTCCTTGGATTTCTGAGGCAGTATCACTACAGAAGTAGATTGCCCAACTTTCCTCCTGAGGAGTAGCTGGTGGGTTTGAATCACCAGCCTTCTGGTTAGCAGTCAAGTGCCTTAGACACTATGCTACCAGAGCTCCCCAGGTGACATACAGCACTGAGCAAATTGGCTGCAAAGGACCTCTTTCAAGTGCTGAAAAGCAAAAATGTCTCCTTGAGGACTAAGGTGTACCTGACTCAAGCCATGGTATTTTCAATAACCTCATATTCATGTGAGAGCTGGACAACGAATAAGAAAGACCAAAAAGGAGTTGCTTTTCAGTTGTGGTGCTGGCAAAAAGTGCTGAAAGTATCATGGACTGCTAAAAGATCTAACAAATCTGTCTTGGAGGATGTGTAGCCGGAATGCCCTTTGGAAACAAGAACGGCCAGACTTCATCTCACCTACTTTGGTCATGTTGTCAGAAAGGACCATTCACTGGAGAAGGATGTCATGCTTGGTAAGGTGCAGGGTCAATGACAGAGGGGAAGGCCCCCAATGAGAAGGATTGACACAGTGACTGCAGTATTGGGCTCAACTATAGTAAGGATTGTGGAGCTGGCACGGGACTTCATTCTGTTGTGCATAGGGTCGCTATGAGCCAGAGATGACTCGATGGCACCTAACAACAACAATATCTCTCTATATATGATCTATCTATATATAATGCATATATATGTAAATTGTTTGTTGATTGATTGATTGCCTGTTTCCTCATTGGAAACAGGAGGAAATATTGACAATTCCATGACAAGAGGAAATAATTGATTGTTTGCTTTTATGTTGCATCAGATTAGCTAAATTACAACTGCACTTGCAGAGTTCCCTTCCCTACATGATTCTGGGTTGTTACTGACAACAGAATAATTGCATCATATTTTGAAGGTAGAAATGAAGCATCTGCCATGTTTTGTATGTGCTGAAAGTCAGCACAGGGCTCCAGACAATGTATCAGCTTGCACACGTTGTCACTGAACCTGCCATTGCATGGAGCAGCAGCCAGACCTGTATTCCTCCAGTTCTTACCAGATCTCTCCCTTCAGCTTCTCTGAGTCCTGGGCCACACATGTGTGTAGCTCATGGTGACGGGCACCAGTTTCTCTTGCAGTTTACTATGTCATAAATGTTAGAGGCAGACATGGGTTCCAGTTTGTCTTTGCTGATCCAGTATTATGTCAAGATTTACCTCCTCACTATTGGCCTAGCTGAATTATAGAGACCTCAGGCTCTTCAATGGAGAGGGGGGCAATAGCCTTTCATAGACTACTCCAGCAGCTCCCATGACTATGGAAGGTCTAATCCTTAAAATAAATCCCTTAAGCGTAATGTACCAAAAGTGAGTGATCAATGTTGTGACATTGTGAAAGAGGAAGATATAGAGAGGTACATGGGAGATACAGACAACAAAGATGAACCCTTTTGCATGTACAGTATTGTGTCATCAGTGATGGCAAGCATTGATCTATGGGTGGATAGGTGGGTGGACAGACTGAATGATCAGGTATGTCTAGGCAGGGAGGAGTGTGCCCATGACCATGTATAAGGTTGACAGATGATGTTTCTACAAGTGTTTCTGTATGTGCTATAAGAATTTCCAGGTGTATAGTAGAGCTGACAAGGGACACGTTTGTGGTGACTTCTTGGTCACAGCCAGCTACCCTGAGGGAGTGAGTAGTTGGACCTGTGGGCCTGGGACCAGGGTCACAGTGGACATCAAGCTCAATTAGCATAACATACTACACAAAAACATTGTTCTACATCCTACTTTGGTGAGTAGTGACTAGGGTCTTAAAAGCTTTGAAACAGACATCTAGATGCAATTATGGATCTCTCCTCATCCAGAGCAAAGAAGAATAAAGAAAACCAAAGATGCATGGAAACAATTAGTCCAAGGGACTAGTAAACTATGTGATCCTCAGCCTATATGACCATAAGACCAAGAGAACTAGATGGTGCCTGGCTACCACTATCAAACACTCAGAGGGGATTGATGCAACAGATTCCAGACAGAGTGGTAGAATAATGTGTAACAAAATTCTAACTCATAAAAAAAGACCAAGTTTGCTGGCCTGAAGCCTGGTGAGATCCCTGAGACTATGGCCCCTAGTTATCCTTCTGATCTGAATCTGAACTCACTCCTGTGACTTCCAGCCAAACAGCAGATAGGCATATGGGGTGAACATTTACATTAGATAGATATACTCCTTGGAGTGATCAATTGTGGGAGAACAGAAGGGCAGTGTTTGCATAGGGAGATAGCTTGGGGGATAGGAGTGTATGGGAGGGAAGGACACAGGGAACAGGGAGGAAGTGGGAAGAGAGGTGTTACACTGTGGGGAATTCCCATCAATGAAGAAGACCGGTGGTTCAAACCCACCAGCAGCTCCTTAGAAGGAAGATTGGGCAATCTATTTCCATAGAGATACTGCCTCAGAAACCCAAAGAAGAGTCTCTATGAGTTGGATCCAACCCAACAGTGGTGAGTTTGGTTTTCCTTTTCTTTTCTTTTTCTTTTTTTTTTTTTTTGTCATGAGACAAAGTGTATATGAACTGCTGTATGGGAAATGAATTTGCTCTGTAAACTTTCACCCAAATAACAATAAAATAAATAAATAAATCCTTTATTCTATATCACTTATTGTGATTCTACTTCTCAGACTGAAACCTGACTTTGTGAAAATCAACACTGAAAATGGTCCCAGAGGCTGGGTTCTCTGCACTGATTCTAGGATATCTGAAATTGATCCTCTGATCTGATTAGGCTTAAAGGTATTAATAACCTTGCTTCCTCCTGGTAAAGGAAATAATTGTGGTCCATGGCATGCAGTCACAAAAGTTACTTAAATTATTACCTGTAGATACCTAAGGTCAAGTGTCTACAAAAAGCAAGACTTTAGGTAATGAAGTAATTTCTGTTGTTATTGAGTCTGTAGGATTTTATTTGCTTTAATCTTAATGGAAGCATATCTGCTGGCCCTTTCTTTTAGGTTCAGACTCACAATCTTCATATTGGCAGTCAAGTGCAAAGTGTACGCACCACCTAGGGATCTGTTGATTTCTATTTCTATTTCTCCCATAGAACACTTACAAGTTTTATTGCTTCTAAGAGCTCAGATTTGGGTAAAGAAAATAATGAGTCCAGGGTTTATAAAAAGAATTTATAAAGAATCAACTATAGTCGCAGGGGACATCAAGCTCAATTGGCATAACATACTATACAAAACATTGTTCCACCT
>NW_006921660.1:2262559-2267089 GCF_000298275.1 Orycteropus afer afer
AATTTTGGTCAATGACATGAGACAAAGTATATGTGAACTGCTGTATGAAAAGTGAATTTACTCTGTAAATCTTCACCCAAATCAAAATAAAATAAAATAAAATAAAAAGAATTTATAAAGAATCAGCTGAAGATCTGGGTATTGGACCAGAAATGTTCAATGACTACCCTAAAAGAAATCTACAAATCTAAAAATCAAACCCAAAGTCCAATCCAATTGAATTCCCTTGCTGATGGTGTCTTTTGCTAAAGTGGGAAAGGAATGGGACTCTAAAAGTAGGGAAGGGGACATATGGGCATATTTAATGCAGCTGGGGGTCTTGGGTCTCCAAAATCTATACAGTCTCCCTTGCCAGTTAAAGCCTCTTCTGTGTCTACGGAGGTTGCTGTCCTTATGCCTGAAGATTCTATAATATTCCCTTCTGAGGTACTTGTTTTATAAGGGACTGATGATCCTCCTCCGGGTCGAGCCCCACCATCTCTCATTGCTTGTTGACCAGACTCGAATCCCAGTAGGCCTCAACAGGTACAAACTATGATGCATGAGTTGCAATACACACCAGAAGAACTATAAGATTTTCCCAATTTATACCAACAGAAACCTGGGAGACATGTGATGGAATAGACGCTAAGGATGCTGGATCAGAGTGGAAAGAATAAAATGCTGGATCAAGCTTAATTTATTTATATAAATATGTAATAATGGGTATTACATAATATAAATATAAGCAGAAGTTCTGGATTACATGTGTTATTTCAAGTAGCTGGGAGTGGCTCTAAAAGTTGGTTGACTGAAATCTGTTCTTCAAAATGACTGCATTAAATGAAGCTGGAATGGTATATTATTGCAAAAACGGCAAGGAGGCCACATGTTCTGACCTTCTCTAATCCCACAAGAGGAAAACAGGATTACCAGCAGTAACCCAAGGCCTATTCCTGCCAGGACAGACATGCTGCCTCCCCCCTCCAGCCCTTGCTCCAACCTTTCCTCCCAAAGCACCCACCACCTCTCTCCTGCGTTCGATAATTCACTGCAGTGGCCACACAAAGCTCACAGATTATGGGGTTTATTAGGGAAGCACCACAGGCTACAATTCAGGTTCAGGAAAAATGCTCAGGCTCTCTCCCAGCCCACCATCCCTCAGCCAACAGTCTCTCACAGTCTCTTTCCCAGCAGTGCTGGTCCCTTGGTGTCTCACTCAGCAATGCGTGTCTCTTGTGTCTCTTTCCCAGCAACACGTGTCTCTTTCAGCAGCGCGTGTCTCTTTTGGCAGCACATCTTCCTCAACCAGCAGTCAGAGAGAGTTCTACCTCCAGGAGGCCTCCTTTTGAGCCCGGAAGGGTGGTCAAACTAGCCAATCACAGCATCAGAACTCTAAGCACGTGAGAGAGAGTGGGCACCTCCCAGAACATTGTATTGTGCCACGCCCAACAGAAACAACCCAGGTGGATAGCTTCAGCCATTAGGAGCTCCTCAGTTGCTCATAGAAAATCCCACCTTATGGGTAGAAAAGCCACACTAAGTAATTTACTACACTGCAATTATAGAGCAAAAGTCAAGTTATGCCCACAGGCTGTCCTCTTGTTTTGTAAGTTAATTTTATTGGAACACACTTATGCCCATTTGGTTACATATTATGTATGTCTACTTTCTTACTACAATGGCAGAGTAGTGTAGATGTGATAAAGACTATGTAACTGTTTAATTATTGCCATTGAATTGGGCTTCCTGAATTTGTCAAGGATAATGGGATCCCCAGGTATCAGAGGCCAAGCAGTGACATTTAATTACCAAAGGCAGGGTGGGCACTGTTACCATAATGGGCAGAAGAGACAAAGCAGGATCCTAGAACTGAAATAGGAAACCTTCTGAAGTTTTACTTGATTTGTAAATTAGGTGGAAAAACTCTAGGCCCGGTGAATAAAAGTCTGACTTGGAACCTCATCATAACCATAGTTCCTCAATCAATTCCAAGACTTAACCTCCTTCAATGAAGGAGTGATCAGGCCTCTTTGAAGATGGATTGTGCTGTACAACAAAATGTATACTGTAACTTTTCTTTCTAGTCTTCACCAAAGGAATCTATGGTCATTTACCACAGTGACTATGCCTTTAGAAAGGCAAAATAGAGTTCAGAATTTTCTGAGAATACTCAACATTGCCTCTAAACTGACATTCAGGAGAATAAAAAATGCCACTGTGCAAATTCTAGTAAGATGGCAGAATAGACAGACAAACTACACAGGAAAGAGAAACCAATTGACAGAGATACAGAAGATAATCCTGGAGCCCCGTGCTTTGAAAGGAAGTATACAGAAATGGATTAGACACCATCTAGGGGAAAAACCCGAATGAAAACAAGACCTAAGAATAGGCTCCATTTGCCAAGGACAGCAGGGACATACAGGAGATGACAATGGGAAAGGAGACAGGTGGTGAGTGTATAAGTGCTGCCAATTAGAGAATAGAGGAGCATAGTATCCTACTTATGTAGATAACATCCAAAAAAAAAGAAAATTGTGGGCAAGTCACTCCAACATACAATCACCAATTAAATACAAACACAAAAACATCACAATGCCTCGGAGACAACAGAACATCACAGTGCACACAAACAAGCAAGATAAAGCAGGAGAAACAGGGGACTAGCATACAGACCCAAAATACATCCCTGAGGAAGATGCAGCATTGGAACTACCTGATAAGGAATTCAAAAGAATTATATTTAGGTACCTTCAACGAATTGAGAGACAGATCAAGGAAAACATTGACAAAATTGAGGAAAACACAGAGAAAACCCTAGAACAAATTTGAAAGAAAACACAAGAACAAAATGACAAAATAAATGAAAAATTAGAAATGATAACAAATCCACAGATAGAAATCCAGAAGATTAATACTAAATTTTTAGAAATAGAAAATACATTGAAAGGGCAAAGGAGTAGAATTGAATCAATGGAAGACAGGATTAGTGACATTGAAGACAAATACCTCAGTACTTCTTTGGAAAGGGATCAATCAGAAAAAGGATCAAAACAAAATGAAGAAAGTCTAAGGTTCATGTGGGATACCATCACAAGGAATTCCAATCACTTGTAATTGGAATTCCAGAACAGAAAGAGAAAAAGAAAACCACTGAGAAAATTGCCCAAGATTTGTTGGAAGAGAATTTCCCTGGTATGATGAAAGATGAGAATATATCTATTCAAGAATTCCAATGAACCCCAAACAGGATAAACCCCAAAAGAAAATCACCAAGACATATTATCATCAAACTCACCAAAACCAAAGACAAAGAAAGAATCATGAAAGCAGCATGTGAAAAACAAAAAGTTACCTACAAGGGGCAACCAGTAAGGCTAAGCTCAGATTCTTGTCAGAAACCATGCAGGCAAGAAGACAGTGGGATGATATATATATATCTATATCTATCTATCTATCTATCTATCTATATATATATAAAACCCTGAAAGAGAAACACTTCCAACCAAGAATTATATACCCAGCAAAATTGTCCCTCAAATGTTGTGGTTGTTGTTGTTATGTGCCATCGAGTCAGACCCAACTCATAGTGACCCCTCCTTGGGTTTCTGAGGCAGTATCACTAAGGAAGTAGATTGCCCCATCCTCCTTCCAAGGAGTGGCTGGTGGGTTTGAACCTCCAGCCTTCTGGTTAGCAGTCAAGTGCCTTAGCCACTATGCTACCAGAGTCCCTCAAATATGATGGTGAAATTAGGACATTTCCAGATAAACAGGAAATTAAGAGAATTTGTTAATTCACCAACCTTATAAGAAATATTAAAGGGAGCCCTTTGGTCAGAAAACCAAAGACAGCAAACAACAACTAACCATTAACACACATGATGACATGACCCAGAAACCAACCCAGTTATGGAAGTAACAAAAGTAAATAAGCCTACAAGATTGTAAACAGGGAATCAGAGACATAAATTGACAAATAAGACAACAAACCAAAAAGAGGGAAAAAATTGTGTGTTTACAGAAGTTCTAAATGGTAGGGAAGTCAAGACAACTACAACATAGAACAGATTGTTCTAAAGCTGGGAAGAAAATTATAAATCACAAGGTAACCTCAAAGAAAAATGATAAATTTTCACATCAAAATAAAAAACAGGACCAGCCCAAATATTTAGCAAATATTAAAACAATGGGAGCTCTGGTGGCATAGTGCATAAGGCTTTTGACTTCTAACTAAAAGGCTGGTAGTTCAAACCCACCAGCCATTCCTCAGAAGGAAGGTTGGTCAATCTATTTCTGTAGTGATACCACCTCGGAAACTCAAGGTGGGGTCACTATGAGTCGGATTAGCTCTATGGCAAGCTCAGACAAAACACTAGCAACGAAGGAAGTGATAACACCATTCATAAGCAAAACGAGCTCAGCACAGAAAATTACATGGAACAGAGAAATCAGGAACACCACAGAAAACAAAATGAGAGCAACAAATTCACACTTGTCGATAATTACATATCTGACAAGGGACTTATCTCTAAAATATATTAAAAAAAA
>NW_006921660.1:2267824-2269212 GCF_000298275.1 Orycteropus afer afer
AAAAAAAAAAAGCATTAACTCATGTCACTTTAATTTTGTGTATTTCACTGTACATAAATTATATTTCAATAAAGTGTTTTTTTTTTTTTTTTAAATGCCACTGTGACCAGAAGCAAAAAGAAACTTCTGATACAAAGGTTTTTGAATGTCAGGTAATCAATAAGGTTTTGGCTTGTTGCATGTCAGTGGGCCCACTGAGTCTCCAAATTCACCCTCTCGTTATTTCCCCAGTTCTAAAATGCATAACTGAAATACTCAGCAACTCTCAAAATTCCCACTTTGTTTTTCCAAGCCATGGAATGAAGGTTCCCATGGTAGTTGAAGACACTAGAACTACCTCCATCTTCCAGACTAGTAAACCAAAAGCAACATAGTATTCAAGGAAGGATTAAAAAGATTGTTGCTGCTATCAAGAACTTAAAAGATGCCAGGTGGCAATAACTAGCATGTCCCCATTCAATTTACCAATTTGACTTATTCATAAGAGAGTGATGGATCTTAGAGAATGACAGTGGGTTATCATAAACTTGACCAAGGGGTGGTTCCATGTGCAGATTGTGTCAAGATGTGGTTTCATTCCTGGAGAAAATTAATACACACTCTGACACCCAGCACGTATTGGTTACCTCTGTGCCACTCTAACAGAAGATACCACAAATGGGATGGCTTTAATAAACAGGAGTTTATTCTTACAATTTTTGGAGGCTAGAAGTCCAAGTTCCAAGTGCCTAGGCACTAGGGACCGTGTGAAAGCAACTCGACCTAGGGCTTCAGCTCTGCCTCCTGCTCCTGGCCCACTGAAGCTAGAGGTATCTCTTCACTCAGGCAGCTACTGGCTGCTGAGGCTAACAAGCCCAAGGTTGACAAACAAAATGGCACAGTCCTGATGTTACCAAACACGGCAGGCCATTGATTAAAGTCCATTGAAAGTACCAAGATTGGCAGGGCATGGCAGGCTGCTGAACAATGACTTGGCTACATGCAGGGTTCAAGCACGCCATTAGCTGGAGACCTTCCGTAAAGTTGCTTCTTAAATACTGGAAGCAATCACATCCCTAAAGCAGCTACTCAGCTGCTTGTGGTAAATCCCACCATGGAGTTGATTGCCAGTCTCATCATGGGGAATAACTACCACCAGACACCCAGCCACTCAACCAGGCCCAGCCAAGTTGATATACAACCTTAACTACCACACAGCATATAGCTACTAATCTAGCCAATGCTTTTTTCTTTGTACATGTTAGCAAAGACTGTCAGACTCAGATTGTTCTTAGTTGGCAAGACTAGCAATACACCTTCACAATACTACCTCAAAGCTATATTAACTCTACAGCTCAATTACATAATCCAGCTTTTCCATTCCACATATCATTTTACTGATTGGTGTC
>NW_006921660.1:2274992-2290592 GCF_000298275.1 Orycteropus afer afer
ACTATGACTGTGGAGTCATCTATATGACTTTTCAACTCTTTTAAAGTCTGATTTATGTATTTTGGGGCTCTTTCATTGGGTCCATAGATATTTATTATTGTTATATATTCTTGTTCAATTGATCCTTTAACTGTTCATTATATAATAATATATAATAAAATAAAATAATAATATATAATAAAAAGTTCATTATATAATGAACTTCCTTGTCTCATATGGTGGTTTGTGTCTTAAAGTCAACTCATTGCATCAATTTTGACTCATCTTGATTCTGTAGGACAGAATAGAATTGCCCCTAAGGTTTCCAAGGCTATAATCTTTAAAGAAGCAGAAAGCCATATCTTCCTCCTGTGGAGTGGCTGGTCAGTTCAAACTGCCAACCTTTCAGTTGGTCAATGAGTGACTCAAAAAAAGCAACAGAGTATGTTAAATTACACACATGCACACACACATACACACAGGTGAGATAGTGTCCTGCTAAAGGAGTATATGAAATCCTTTATCCTTTATGAAAAGAATTCACAGCTTGTTTGGTCATTTTCAAGATGAGCTGCATGGTATCATATGTAATGGTCTATGAACACTAATACCCTTTCTAGAAATTTTACTTGGAAAACTGTGTGTATTGTGATCAAAGT
The DNA here is from genome assembly GCF_000298275.1 of Orycteropus afer afer. NCBI lineage: Eukaryota > Metazoa > Chordata > Mammalia > Tubulidentata > Orycteropodidae > Orycteropus > Orycteropus afer. The sequence continues at coordinate 2,275,631 of NW_006921660.1, forward strand.
GGTTAAAGCTCTTTTTTGAGGAAATGTGTTTTTTAAATTTTTTTTTATATGCTTGTCAGTAAAATGTTTACTTTTTGCCTTCCCAACATCCAGTTTCCCACTCTTCTGTCTTGGTGAAGACCTCTGACTTTGTTCAGCTAGCCACTTCTTCAGTATGCACTCTTTGTTTCCCTTACAGAATCCCACTCCACTCTCAGCTACAGTGCAGGTCTGTTTGGTCTGAGGGTTATCCCATTCCCTTTGCCAGTGATTGGTTTTAGGGTGTAGCATGTCCTCAGACCCATCATGAGATGCTATGAGAGGTAATTTTGAGGCTCCTGAGAGCCTGCCTTCACTCTTCTGGAAGCATTTGAGGAAACTTCTAGTATAGAAAGCAGGGTAGAAATCTCTCTGTTCTGCTCAATATGAATGTGGAAGCAGCCACCATTTGTTTCTAATGAAAGACAGCCTAGACCCATGAGGAAGCCAGAGTGAAGAGATAGAAAGACTCTGAATCCTTAATAGGAACTTGGGACCAACGTCAACACCTGCCTTCCCTTTGAGCTACTGGTAGAAGCCTCTTACTGTGTAGGACAGTTTGCATTTTTTTTTCTCTGTTCTCTAGCTGAAAGCATACTAATTTGATTGCAACATAAATATTCCAAGTTAACAAATTGCCAGTCAACTGTAAACCATACAGCATCTGTATGAACAATTCCTTTTCTTTTCTACCCAGACTTTAAAAAAATAGCAAAGAGAAAATTTCTGGTACAGAATTAACAGAAGATGGAAAATGGTAGTACCAGTTTCAGACATACTATCTTTAAGAAAGAATGAATGAAAAGGAGTGAATTATTTTCTTACCTTATCTAAGAAATTCAGCCCTGAGAAGTTAACCTTTGCTTTTTACACTAACTCCAAGTCTGAGCATCATGGATCATTTTTCCCCAGGCTTGTGTACCACTTATAGTTTTCTAATATTCTGGTGGCCTGGCGCCTAAGGCATTAGACTGCTAACCAGAAGGCTAGCAGTTCAAATCCACCAGCCACTCCTCAGAAGGAAAGTTGGGCAATCTACTTCTGTAGTGATATCGCCTCAGAAACCCAAGGAGGGGTTGGATCCAACTCGATGACAGTGCTTTTTTTTTTTTTTTTGTAATATTCTTAGTTACTAAAATCTTAGGCAGTATAGCTAATTTTAATGAGAGATTCTTATTAAATCATTTAGCCATTCAAGCATAATAACCTTTCTTTCCAATTGTTCCCTTCCCCTCGGAAATGGTCCCAAGGGAACTATGGTACAATAAGCACGGCCTTCTCTCCAGTACTAAGGGCAATGGGGTCTATAATGTTGTAATCTTTTCAGTTCATGCCCCCAAATTTCTTACTTTTTTGTGTTAGGGAAGTTTGCACTTCTTCATTTGTATCGAACAATCAGCCCAGTGGCCTTAATTAATATCGCTGGGGCTAGAACCCAACAGGCCCGCGAATGTATACTAGAGTAGGAGGAGCATAGAAATACCTGAACTCGGTGCCAACTCTGAGGCTTTCAGCACTCTCCCTATTCCTGGACCCAGAAGCATTCTAATTATTGAGAGTGTCCGTAGGAAAAGCCGTCATAATAAAAGGAATAGAATTAACTGCCTGGATTTTTTTTTTTTAAAACCAGATTGGTCCCCACTTTTTGGACTCTTTAATTCTGTTTAATTTGAAAAATTATATACACCTACTCCTCCTCAGTTACTATCTTATTACCCAGCAGTTCTCATTTATGACAACTTTGAAAAATGGTCTAAATGGGGCGTGGCCACCCCAGGGGCACTCTGCAGGCCACTCCAATGATATACTGGAATCCCTGTGATGACTTGGCCGTGTGAGGGACTACAGCCAATCAGCCACAGGACACCTTCTCCTGTTGTTCTCAATGTCCTAGTCTGGCTGCAGAGGGTGCAGTCACTGAGGAGATGGGTGGGACAACAGGTGAACAGGGGGAGTCCAGGTCAGGGCCAAAAGGTGCTGGGGAGTTCAGCTGGGGAGATGGGAAGGGAGGGAGAGAGAAGGGCCCACTTGGGGCTGCCAGGCCAAAGCAGACAGAAGATATGTGGAGTCCCCACCTGACCTGGGAGGCTAGAGGTGGACAACACAGGACTACCATCACCACCACCCCAGCCTTCTCTCCACCTGCACCCCATGGGCTCTACAGTGGTGAAGAAGTTGTGGTGGTGGTGGGGGGTATCACCCAACAGAGGGCCAGCAAGGACGGTGATCAGACCTGAAGACCCAGTGCAGCCATCACCTCTCACATAATGCAGATTTCACATAACCACCTGGTCTTTGAAACCTAATAATGTCCTTAAATGAGGAGTGGGTGTATTTTGTGTGTGTGTATGTGTGTGTGTGTGATTTGGGTAAAAGTTTACATAGCAAATTCATTTTCCATACAGCAGTTCACACACATTTTGTTTCATAACATTGACTGCAATTCCCCACAATGTAACAGCTCTCTTTCTATTTCCTGCCAGTTGTTACCTCTTCTTTTTTTTTGACTACTATTTTTTTACCACTCCTCTGTCAGTTTGTCCTACTGTGGTAGCTTGCTGATGCTGTGATGCTAGAAGCTATTTGAATTACACATCTGAAATATGATGCTGATGAAGAATATTGAATATACCATGGACTGCCAGAAGAATGAACAATTCTGTCTTGGAAGAAATACAGCCAGAATGCTCCTCAAAGGGAGGATGGTGAGATTTTGTCTTAGATATTTTGAGCACATTACCAGGAGACACTAGACCCTGGAAAAGACATCATGCATGTTAAGCAGGGGGTAAGAAAAAAGAAGACCCTAAATGAGACTGATTGACACAGTGGCAGCAACAATGGGCTCAAACATGGTAATGATTGTCAGGAGACACAGGGACCAGACAGTGTTTCATTCTGTTTCATGTGGGGTTATTATGATTGGAACCAACTTGATGGCACCTAACAACAGCACCATTTCTTACATAAGGATTTTAACCCTTAAAAAGAAATGTTCAAAAAGAAATAATTATGTAATTACTATAAATTACTAGAAATCGAAATTTCAGTATGTGACCAACATGAATGATTTTTTAAAAACTCTAGTGTAAGTAGAAAGAAGAAAATATTCTGAAAATTATTACCCAATGTGGATACTATTTGCATTTCATATAAGCAATTACTCAAGGGGAAAGATTTAGTCTTTCTGAGTCTATACAGAATTTGCCTTAAGAAAGAACTCTGGCCACTTAATTTAATCTCAATTTCTTCAATTTTAATTTTTATTTGGAAAATTTCTACCTCTGTCACACCAAGATCATAGTAGGAGAGTTGTGTTATTACAGCATGAAAGGGTTAATTCAACTAAATAAAACTGAATGAAAGTTTAGCTAGATGCTGTACTTTGTAACACCAACATAGTCTAATGTTAGTTTACTTCCTGAGTTATTAGATTCAGAGCAATTTATTGCAATTTGATGTTTTTCTTTTTGTAAAATAAGAGAACAATACTGACTGCTGTTACCACGGTACTGAGAGCATGCACAGAGTTTGCAAGCACAATCTGCCTGCTATTGTAGATATTCTATGCTGCTTTTTTGAGTATCGAATCAGGGGTGTGATCATTCTGTACAGATGACCATTATGCAAGTGCAAATTTAACAAATTCTGCTTACCAGAATTTCTACACTTAGCCATTCTCCTAAAACAAATACAAAACATCCAAAGAATATATATATTACCTTTACTCAAAGAACTAATGATTCTGACAATCTTAACCTTAAGAATAAAGAATAGAACCATTAAGACTATAATGAGGTCAAGCACTGTTCTTTACTGCTAGACTCAGATCCATATGACTCCTATTCTTTCAAGTCTTTTGTTCTCTCAAAATTTGTCACTCTCGATTAGGGAGATTTGAGATTAAAACTATCCTCAGGGTAACAGGATTGGGGCAGTTGAGTGGAAAAGTTGCCAAAAGGCATAGATAAGGGGTGGAGATGGTACCTCCAACTGGTGGTAACAGGGGCTTGAAATTGTTGTTGTTAGGTGCCATCCAGTCTTGTCCGACTCACAGTGATCCTATGCACAGCAGACCGAAACACTGCCGGTCCCGTGCTGGCTTCATGATCTTTTACATACTTGAGCCCATTGTCGCAGCCACTGTGTCAATCCATCTCATTGAGGGCCTTCCCCTCTTTCATCAACTCTCCACCTTACCAAGCATGACATCCTTCTCCAGGGAATGGTCCCTTCTGATAACATAACCAAAGTAGGTAAGACGAAGTCTGGCCATTCTCGCTTCCAAGAAGATTCCAGCTGCACTTCCTCCAGGACAGATCTGTTAGTTCTTTTAGCAGTCCACAGTACTTTCAGCATTCTTTGCCAGCACCACAACTGAAAAGCATCAATTCTTCTTCAGTCTTCCTTATTCATTGTTCAGCTCTCACACGCACACGAAGTGACTGAAAATATCATGGCTTGTGTTAGGAGCACCTTTGTCCTCAAGGAGACATTTTTGCTCCTCAGCACTTGAAAGAGGTCCCTTGTAACCAACTTGCCCACTGCTAAACATCGTCTAATGTCCAGACTGCTGCTTCCATTGGCATTGATTGTAGAACCAAGCAATGTGAATTCTTTGACAACCTCAATCTTTTCTCCATTTATCGTGATGCTGCTTATTAGTCTAGTTGTGAGGATTTTTGTTTTCTTTATTCCGAGATGTAATCCATACTGCAGACTGTATTCTTCAGTCTTCATCAGTAAGTGCCTCAAGTAATCCTCAGTTTCAGCAAGCAAAGTTGTGTCATCAGCATATTGCAGGTTGTTAATGATTCTTCCTCCAATCTTGATGCCATGTTCTTCTTCATATAGTCCAGCTTCTCGGATTATTTGCTCAGCATATAGATCGAATAAGTATGGGGAAAGGATACAACCCTGATGCACTCACTTCTTGATTTTAAACCGTGTAGTGTCTGTCCCCTTGTTCTGTTCTGTTCTGTGTGAAATAATCACACACAAATATAGGGGAGTCAGAGTTGGATGTCTGCCTTCCCTATCCTAGAGCTTTTATGATGTCTCCTGTCCTTTTCCTTTCAGATTTACCACGTCACCTGATTTTCCCCTGTATTAAATACTAAGGAGGAAATATAAATAACACAGTGAGGTTTTTCCCCAAACCTTAATTTCAGGCTGGCCTTGCCAGTGATAGTGGTCTTGGTGTAAGAGGTCGGAATTTGAAAAAGCAACACAGTTTTCCTACACAAATCAGAAGAGCTTGATTTTGTAACTGCCACCATTGCTCTTCTCCCAACCCCTCTCCAGTTTCCCCACACCCTAACCCCACTCTCTGTGATTGCTCCTCCCTACTGATGTTAGCCACCCACAAGGAAATGGCAATTTAAGACCCAGAGGCCTTCCTTTGACCTTGATAGGACAATCTGATTGTGGCTTTGGAAACTGTGGCCCCATGCATCACCAGCCACTCTTGTAATTGTTCCAAGACTTTCCTGTTAGATATATGAAGTGGAAAGCTTCAAAACCTTAGCAAACAATTTAGCCAAATGACTTCTTCCTTTGGTTCTTTGTGTGATTTTACTTTTTGCCTTCTTCATAATTAAGGAACTTCATTTTTACAGTCTGGATAGGTCTTAGGAGAAATTACGTGACTTTGCTCCTGAGAAAGTGAATGAGGATCTTGCCTCACAGGGGATTTGTTCAGTAAGTTCAACCCCCTTCTCTGCTTTGCGTGACAGGATGCTCTGTGCATGCCTGGCGGAATCCAGGACACTGTCTCACGCCCTCCACTTGTAAAATATGCATTTCAAATTCGATGTATCTTTCAGCTTAAGCCATCATCAAGAACTCCCCCAGAGGGCCTCACTCCAACACTTCGCTCTCCCACAGAGAAAGGAACCTGCTCTTACCCAAAATTAAATGCTCAGCTGGCAGAGTGAATTTTTATCACATTAAAAGAAAAACCCTAACCACCATTCGTCACAACTCTTGCAAACAGGTCAATTTTAATGCAATGCTTACCAGAGCTTGGCTAAATTATTCCTAAACTTTTGTTTCTTAAGATCTTTTTAGTATCCAATTCACTTCAAATTCCAAATATTTATGGTTCCCTGAGAGAAGCTGTAGTACTTTGCAGGATGGCTCCCCAGAAGCAGCATTCTTGCCTGTTAAAATTCTAGAGGAAGATAAAAGAAAGATAAATAGAATCACTGTGGGTGCCTTTGGTGTAAAGGAAACATTGTTCCTTTTGCACTATCAGAATAATCTGTGTAAGGCACTTACAGATCTGAGGCTTAGGTACATAATACCTAAGCAACCTCACGCCCCTCAGAATGATGGGGCTATACGAGTTCTCATTTCAACCCAGTGACTGGACTCCTCAACTGTCCTCTTGGATTCCTAACCAATTAAATGAAGAAAAATACTAATATATATATATATATATATCATGCTTCACTGGTTAATAACTGCAAAAAATAATGAGATTAAGTGTTTGTTATATGTGTAAACACTGAATTTAAAATACCTTAAAAATGAGAAAGTACACAGGCTATAAAACTCTTTCCAAGCCTTTGAATGATCCCTGTGACTTACATTCTACCTGTCAGTCCAGTAATTTCTGAACATATTTCAGATATTTCTTGTAAGGCACAAATTGTAGTTATTTTATCAATTCATCTTTCAATCATTAAATATTTAACACACCTACAGGATGTAAGCCACTATGAAATTATTATCTGAATTAAAGGTAATGAATGAGTCTTACAACAGTCATGATAATACAGTTGTCTCAAAATAAAAAATTTAAATTAAAACAATTTAATTCCAAGATTCTAAAGAGATTCATAGCCTCAAAAATCCCTGAGATGTTGTTGTTAGGTGTCATTGAGTTGGTGCTGAGTTATAGCCACCCTGAGTACAATAGAACGAAACACTGCCCAGTCCTGAGCCATCCTCACAATCATTGCTATGCTGAAGCCCACTGTTGTGCCACTGTGTCAATCCATCTCATTGAGGGTCTCTTTTTCATTGACTGTCTGCTTCACCAAGCATGATCCTCTCCAGGGACTGGTCCCTTTTGATAACATGTCCAAAGTATGTAAGGCGAAGTCTTACCAACCTCCTTTCTAAGGAGCATCCTGGTTGTACTTCTTCAAAGATCTGTTGATTCTTCTGGCAGTCCATAGTACATTCAAATTCCCTGCCAACACCATAATTGAAAGGAGTATTTCTTCTTTGGTCTTCTGTATTCACTGTCCAGTATCTCCATACATATGAGGAGATTGAAAATACCATGGCTTGGGTCAGGTGCACCTTAATCCTCAAAGCGTCACCTTTTAAAATTTTTGAAGAGGTCTTTTGCAGCAGATTTACCTAATACAGTACGCTGTTTGATTTCTTGACAGCTGGCTCCATGGGTGTTGATTGTGGATCCAAGCAAAATGAAATCCTTGATAACTACAATACATTCTGTTGATCATGATGTTGCTTATTTGTCCAACTGTGAGTATTTTTGTTTTCTTTATATTGAGGCTATGCCTTGGTTTTAGCTCACTGAACCCAAGAGATAAGATAATTTAAGCTGTATGTAATTTACTGGGAAACTTTTATGTAGGAGTAAACCTTTATTTGAAATGATTGCAGGGACTCCTCTCAAAGGACCCCTGTTCTATGTATTGTGTGTGTGTACTTGTATATACGTGTATGTGTGTATATGTGTGTGTATCTATGTATATGTGTGTGTGTGTATATATATATATACACACACACAAACCAACACTTACACACACACACACATACATACACATATGCATACATATTAAGCAGGACACATCCTGCTCTTAACTAAAATTTCTCCATATAATTTTTTTCTGGGGTTCTTTTACCTTGAAAATTCTAGGATTTTGTGGTATGCTAGTCCCTGTAGAGCCCAGCCCTGAGGAAACAGAACATAAGACAGGACAGAAGCTTTTAGAAATGGAATGTTCCAGAACACAAGATGTTGCCTGAAGACGAGAGCTCCACGGCAGGCTTGGAAAGGAAAAGGGAAGGTCAAGTAGGAAAAGAAACAAATGGGGTCTGTGAAGGCAGCAAAGTCAAACTTGGCCACAATGATAGCTTTATCCAGAGCTAAAGATATACCTGCAGAATGGGTTTTAATGGCAAAAGTGTGTTAAAAGGTGCCCAAGAAAAACAGCCTACTGACTTCTTCTCAGAAAGGAAAAAAATAATAACCAATTGCAGTATACAACAGTGTCAGTATTTGAGCTTTCATTTTAACATCCAAAAGAATCTTCATTTATACAATTTATTCTCTTTCTCCAGAGTTGAACTTTTGACTTCCCCTTTTTTGAATTTTGGCTGAAAAGGAGCCAGAGGTTAATGGATGCAGGAAGTTGAGTCTTTGTAATGTAACAACTGTACATTCCATTATCATTTTAGCCTCTACACATTATCAGACAAAGTAAATGCAGTAACACCTCACTCATCTACAATTCAACTACATAATGAAAGTATAAGTGAGAATCTGGAAAGCAAAAAAAAAAAAAAAAAGAACCTTATGATGGGACAGAGAATAGAGACTGAAAAGACAGTGCTTGAGTTAGCGATTGAGGGACAGAAAAACATTTTTTAGATTATATTGATAAGAAGCAAAGCCTTCTAAAGAAATCTGTTAATGAAGCTTGTATACTTCAAGACTGCTTTGAACAAGTGCTTAGCTCAGTGATTAGTGATATTGTCGTTGTTAGGTGCATTCGAGCCAGATTTGACTCACAGCGACCCCACGTGCAACTGAATGAAACTGCCTGCTCCTGGGCCATCCTCACAATCCTTGCTGTGCTTGAGCCCATCCTTGCAGCCACTGTGTGAATCCATCTTGTTGAGGGTCTTCCCCTTTTTCGCTGATCCTCCACTTTACCAAACATGATATCCTTCTCCAAGGAATGGTCTCTTCTGACAATATGACCATAGCAGGTAAGACAAAGTCTGGCCATTCTCCCTTCCAAGGAGAATTCCAGCTATAATTCCTCCAAGACAGATTTGTTCATTCTTCTGGCAGTCCGTGGTACTTTCTCTATTCGTCACCAGCACCACAATTCAAAGGCATCAAAGACTCTCCTTTGGGTCTTATTCATTGTCCAGGTTTCATTGCATATGAGGCAACTGAAAATATCATGTATGGGCTAGTTACACCTTAGTCTTCAAAGTGGTATCTTTGCTCTTCAACACTTTAAAGAAGTCTTTTGCAGCACATTTGCCCAGTGTAATATGACATCTGATTTCCTGTTGATTGTGGATCCAAGTAAAATGAAATCCCTAGAAACTTCAATCTTTTCTCCATTTATTGTGATGTTGTTTATTGGTCCAGTTATGAGAATTTTTGTTTTCTTTATGTTGAGGTGTAATCCATACTAAAGACTGTAGTCTTTGATCTTCATCAGTAAGTGCTTCAAGTCATCTTCACTTTCAGCAAGCAAGGTTGTGTCATCTTCATATTGCAGGTTGTTAATGAGTCTTCCTTCAATTCTAATTCTGAGCTTCTTCTTCATAAAGTCCAATTTCTCAGATTATTTGCTCAGCATATAGATTAAATAAGTATGGTGAAGGGTACAACTCTGACCCACACCTTTCCTGATTTCAAGCCATGCAGTATCCTCTTGTTCTGTCTGAACAACAGCCTCTTGGTCTATGTGCAGGTTCTTCATGAGCACAATTAAGGGTTCTGGAATTCCCATTCTTCACAATGTTAACCATAATTTGTTATGATCCACACAGTCCAATGCCTTTGCACAGTCAATAAAACACAGGTAAAGATCTTTCTGGTATTCTTTGCTTTCAACGAAGATCCATCTAACATCAGCAATGATATGCCTCATTCCACATCCTTTCTGAATCTAACTTGCATTTCTGGAAGTTCCCTGTCAATATACTGCTGCAACCATTTTGAATTTTTTCAGCAAAGTTTTACTGGCGTGTGATATTAATGATATTGTTTGATAATTTCCACATTCTATTGGATCACTTAACTTTAGAATGGGCACAAATATTGATCTTTTCCAGTCAGTTGACCAGGTAGCTGTCTTCCAAATTTCTTGGCATAAACAAGTAAGCACCTCTAGCACAGCATCCATTTGTTGAAACATCCCAATGTGCATTCTGTCAATTCCTGGAGCCCTTTATTTAATTAATTTATTTATTGCCAATTCCTTCAGTGCAGCTTAGACTTCTTCCTTCAGTACCATTTGTACTTGATCATATGCTATCTCTTGAAATAGCTGAACATCAACCAATCCTTTTGGTACACTGATCCTATGTATTCCTTCCTTCTTCTTTGGATGCTTCATGCATCATTTAATATTGATTAGTGATAAGACCTTTAAGGAAAAAGGCAAAATTCAATGCAGAAAAGAGGAGCTAGCAGCTGAGACAATGCAAGGAGGAGAAGCTCTCAGAATAGGAAGGAGGGGGCTATTCCCTTTACTGCACTGCTGAAGTTTCATCAGCTTTTCTATAATTAGGAGGAATTGGCAATTATTATGAATGTCTAGAATTGTTTTTATCCCTGCGTAAATGAACTGTAATAACATCTCAATTAATTCAAGCTTTCTCATCAAATTCAAGTTAGTAAAACTTTGGAATTGAGTTATTTCTCTGTGTGTTGCCTGCTATATTTGCATTAAATATAAATCACTGCGTTCAAGGGAAAGGAGCCCTAGTGGCACAGTGGTTGAGTGCTCTACTTCTAACTGAAAGGTCAGAAGTTTAAACCCACTAGTGGCTTAGAGGTGAGGTGGGGAAGATCCATCCCTCTGGTCCCGTAAAGATTACAGTCTTGGAAACCCAATGAGGCAGTTCTGCTCTGTCACATAGAGAAGCTATGAGTGGGAATCAACTTGACAGCACACAACAACATATTCAAAGGAAGTCTCTTTGTTATTATAAGACTGTAATGCAGAGCTATATACTCTAAATCCTAGTTAGAGTAAACTCAGAGGAGTTCCTGGGTGGTACAAGCTGCTAATGCACATGGCTGCTAAGCAAAAGTTGGAGTGTTTAATCCACCCATATGTGACTCAGAAGAAAGGCCTGGTGATGTACTTTCAAAAAATTAGCCACTAAAAACTCTGTGGAACACCGTGTTACTCTGACACACCTGGGGTCACTATGAAACCTGGAACTGTGGCTTTCTAACTCACACAAATTGGAAGTGATAGAGGATCTACATAAACACAAATGTGAGCATCAGCAATAATTAACAGGTGACAACAATAAGGGAAAAGAAAACAGACACACTCTAAAGTGCTGACCTCCAACCAAAGAGCAGAGCAGCACTTCAAACCACAATAACTAGTACCTTCGTCACAGACCTCTGTGCTTGCTTATAAATGGTGTAAATCTATCCCCCCAAAAAAGTGGAATTAGAAGTTGAGCCCAGCAGGTCAGAAGGTACTCAAAATATGACTGAGGAAGAGCTGCCTCCTCAGAGTAGAGCTGACCTTAATGATGTGGATGGAGTAAAACTTTCGGAACCTCCATTTGCTGATGTGGCATGACTCAAAATGGGAAGAAACACCCATTAATAATCAAAATGGGAAGAAACATCCATTAATAATCAGAACGTGGAATGTACAAAGCATGAATCTAGGAAATTGGGAGTTGTCAAAATGAAATTGAACACATAACGATCAATATCCTAGGCAGTAGTGACCTGAAATGGACTGGTTTTGGCAATTTCAAATCAGACAACCATATGACTTACTATTCCAGGAATGACAAATTGAAGAGAAATGGTGTGACATTCATCATCACAAAGAATGTTTCAAGATCTATCCTGAAGTACAATGCTGTCAGTGATAGGATAATATCCATACACCTATAATGAAGGTCAGTTAATTCTACTATTATTCAAATTTATGCACCAACCTCCAAAGCCAAAGACAAGGAAATTGAAGATTTTTACCAGCTTCTGCAGCCTGAAGTTGACTGATCATGCAATCAAGATTTGTTGAGTATCACTGGTGATTGGAATGCAAAAATTGGAAACAAAGAAGAATCACCAGTAGTTGGAAAATATGGCCTTGGTGATAGAAATAATGCTAGAGATCACATGATAGAATTTTGCAAGACCAACAATTTATTCATTGCAAATATCTTTCCTCAACAACATAAATGGTGGCTATACACATGGACTTCACCAGATGGAGTACACAGGAATCAGAATGACTACACCTGTGGCAAGAGTCAATAGAAAAGTTCAATATCTTCAGCCAAAACAAGGCCAGGAGCTGACTATGGAACAGACCATCAACTGCTCATATACACGTTCAATTAGAGCTAAAGACAATCAAAACAAGTCCATGGGAGCCAAAATATGACCTTGAATACATCCTTCCTGAATTTAGAGACCATCTAAAGAATAGGTTTGATGCACTGAACACCAATGACTGAAAACCAGAGGAATTGTGGGAAGACATCAGGAACATCATCTATGAAGAACACAAAAGTCATTAAAAAGACAGGAAAGGAAGAAAAGACCACAATGGAAGTCAGAAAAGACTCAAACTTGCTCTTGAACAAAAAGTAATAAAAAAAAAAAAAAAAAAGGAGAGTAGCTAACGCAAATGGAAGAATCGACAAGATAAAAGAGGTGAATAGAAGATTTTCAAGAGCAGCTTGAGAAGACAAAGTCAATTATTAAAATGAAATGTGCAAAGACCTGGAGTTAGAAAACCAAAAGAGAACACACTCACTCAGCATTTCTCAAGCTGAAAGAACTGAGGAAAAAATTCAAGCCATGAGTTGCAATATTGAAAGACCCTGTAGGAAAAATATTGAGTGATACAGAAAACACCAAAAGAAGATGGAAGAATACACAGAGTCACTGTACCAAAAAGAATTGGTCAATGTTCATCCACTTTAGGAGGTGGCATATGATCAAGAACTAATGGTATTGAAGGAAGAAGTTGAAGCTGCACTGAAGGAACTGGTGAAGAACAAGGCTCCAGGAATTGACAGAATACCATTGAGATGTTTTAACAAACATCTCAGAATGCCATGCTAGAGGCACTCACTTGTTTATGCCAAGAAATTTGGAAGATAGCTACCTGGCCAACTGACTGGAAGAGATCCATATTTGTACCCATTCCAAAGAAAGGTGATCCCACAGAGTGTGGAAATTATCAAACAATATCATTAACATCACATGGAAGTAAAATCTTGCTGAAGATAATTCAAAAACAGTTGCAGTAGTATATATTGACAGAGAACTTTCAGAAATGCTAGTTGGATTCAGAAGAGGATGTGGAATGAGGGATGTCATTGCTGATGTCAGATGGATCTTGGCTGAAAACAAAGAGTACCAGAAAGATGTTTGCTTGTGTTTTATTGACTAGACAAATTATTTGATTGTGTGGATCATAACAAATTATGGATAACATTGACAAGAATGGGAATTCCAGAGCACTTAATTGTACTCATGAAGAACATGTACATAGACCAGGAGGCTGTCATTTGAGCAGAACAAGGGAATACTGCATGGTTTAAAATCAAGGGAGTGCATCAGAATTGCATCCTTTCACCATACTTATTTAATCTGTATGTTGGAAAATATATATAAAGAAGAGTGTGGCATCAGGATTGGAGGAAGACTCATTAACAACCTGGGATATGCAGATAACACAACTTTGCTTGCTGAAAGTGAGGGTTACTTGAAGCACTTATTGATGAAGATTAAACACTATAGCTTGCAATATGGATTACTTCTCAGCATAAAGAAAATGAAAATCCTCACAACTGCCCCAAAAAGCATCACAATAAAAGGAGAAAAGATTGAAGTTGTCAAAGATTTCATACTACTTGGCTCCACAATCAACACCAATGGAATCAGCAGTCAAGACATAAGACAACATGTAGAATGGGGCAAATCTGCTGCAAAAGACCTCTTTCAAGAGCTGAAGAGCAAAGATGTCTCTGTGAAGACTAAGATGCTCCTAACCCAAGCCATGGTATTTTCAATTGCTCCATTTGCATGTGAAAGCTGGACAATGAATAAGGAAGACTGAAGAAGAATTGATGCTTTTGCGTTGTGGTGTTGGTAAAGAATACTGAAAGTGCCACGGACTGGCAAAAGAACTAACAAATCTGTCCTGCAGCCAGAATGTGCCTTAGAAGCGAGAATGGCCAGACTTCATTTGACTTACTTTGGTCATGTTGTCAGACGGGACCATTCTCTGAAGGATACCATGTTTCGGAAAGTGGAGGGTCAATGAAAAAGGGGAAGGCCCTCAATGAGATGGATTGACACAGTGGCTGCAGTGATGGGCTCAGGTATAGCAAGTATTTTGAGGCTGGCACAGGACCAGGCAATGTTTCATTCTGTTGTACATAGGGTCTCTATGAGTTGGAGCTGACTCAATAGCACCTAACAAGAACATTGTAAATGGTACTGATTTCCTTATTTCCTTTTCAGCAATCTCTTTGCTGGTGTTGGGGAATCCAACTGATTTTTGTGTATTGATCTTATATCCTGCCACTATACTAAATCTTTCAATTATTTCCAATAGTTTTTTTGCTGCATCTCATGGTGTTGGGCCCAGGTTATGAAGGAGTTGCTCGGCGCGAGGAAGTTGCCAACACACGACAGTGCAAATACAAAAGGAAAGTTTATTTGCTAGCTCAAGCTAGGGTCCCTGCTTTTGCCAACGTAGTGGCCTTAGGAAAAGACCTCCTGCTCCATTACTGTCACATTTTTATAGAAAAATAAGGGGTGGAGTAGCACCAGGGCAAAGGGGTACAGATGATTGGTTGTTGCTAAGGGGTTTAGGGCAGAGATCTGAGATGTTGGGGAACGTGTTGGAATCCCCCGGCTCCAAAGTCTACTTAGGGAATTATTATCTAAGGAGGATGCAGAGTGGAAGACTTCAGGAGCGGAGCAAATCTCTGATAC
>NW_006921660.1:2291037-2301019 GCF_000298275.1 Orycteropus afer afer
TACTGCCTCGGAAACCCAAGGAGGGGTCGCTATGAGTCGGGGCCGACTCGATGGTACATAACAACAACAACAACAGGACTTCCAATACAATGTTGAAAAAAAGTGGTGATAGAGGACATCCTTATCTGGTTTCTGTTCTCAAGGAGAATGGTTTTAGTCTCTCTCCATTGAGAATGCTGTTGGCTGTTGGTTTTGTAACAATGCCGTTTATTACATTGAGGAATTTTCCTTTGTTTCCTATTTTTCTGAGAGTTTTTATCAAGAATGAGTGTTTGATTTTATCAAATACCTTTTCTGCATTGATTGATATAATCAAGAGAATAAATTTATATTGTTTAAAGGCACCCAATTTGTGGCGCTTGTTATGGCAACCCTAAGAAATTAGTACAAGACCTTCTTCTCTCTGTTTCATTCCATTATTTCAGACAAGTGCTTTTGAAATGTATAACTTTTGCTTGTTAATTAATTACCATCTTCCAGGTACCATTCTAAGAATTTTGATTAAGGGGGGCCAACTCACTTAATCCTTACTTACTTAATCCTGTTAAGATTATTATTATTATTATCATCATCTATTATAATAATATTACTACCATGTGAAAAATTTCTGTATACATGGAAGCTATGTTGTTAGAAATGAAAAAGTGAGGCAGAGAGAAATGATGCTTGTCCAAGTTCACTCAGCTAGTGAATGTTGAAGTAAGAATTGGATTCTGGTAGGCTGGCTCCAGAATCATGCTCTATTGACCATATGACATATTTGGAGTCTAAATCAGCCAAATCAGTTGTTTTTGAAGATCAAATGATCCAGATAATTCACTTAGCTTCATTGTGGATGTTGTTGTTGTTGTTGTTATGTGCTGTCAAGTCGGATCCAACTCATAGTGACCCCTCCTTGGGTTTTTGAGGCAGTATCACTACAGAAGTAGATTGCTCAACCTTCCTTCCGAGGAGTGGCTGGTGGGTTTGAACTGCCAGCCTTCTGGTTAGCAGTCAGGTGCCTTAGGCACTATGCTACCAGAGCTCCTTCATTGTGGATAATCCAAGTCAAAAGTTAGCCAAACAAAATACGGTAAATTGTATGACTCAACGGTGATTCTCTGCCACTCATCTTCTACTCTAGCAATCTGGTACCTGTCACTCATTCACTGACCATGCCATACTCTCACTGATGCTTTGCAATTGTTACTCCCAGTTCCTGAGTTTTTCTTCTTGTATTCATCTTTTAAATAGCATCTTATCTTTCAAGTTATAGCTCACGTGTAATAGGTTGAAAGTATATGAATCTAACAGAGCTTCAAAATACATGAAGCAAAAACTGAAAGAACTTAAAGGAGACTTGGAATCCACAATTATATTTGGAAATGTTAACACCAGTTATAAAGAGAGCTAAATCACAGGCTGAACTAGTAGGTATGTCTTTGAAGCGGGGAGTATACCCAAGACCATGTATAGGGTTGACAGACAATGGTCCTATAAGTTTATTTGTATGATCTGAATTCCCAGGTGTATAGTAGAGCTGACAAGGGACAAGGTTGTAGTCACTTCTTGGTCACAGCCAGCTACCCAGAGGGACTGAGTAGTTGAACCTGTGGGCTCAGGACCATAGTCACAGGGAACCTCAAGCTCAATTGGCATAACATACTACACAAACATTGTTCCACCTCCTACTTTGGCAAGTAGCAACTGGGATCTTAAAATCTTGCAAGCTGCCATCTAGATGCAACGATGGGTCTCTCTTTGTCCAGAGGGAAAACAATGAGGAACAAAACTCAAAATCATTTGGAAAAAAAAGGGAGACCAGATTTGCTGGTCCGTTGGAGCCTGGTGGAACCACTGAGACTATGGTCCCTAGCTGCCCTTCAAGTCTGGAATTGAACCCACACCTGTGGCTTCCAGCCAAACAAAAGACAGGCATATGAGTTGAACATTTACCCGAGGTAGATACACTCCTTGGAGAGGACAATCACAGGAGAAAA
Organism: Orycteropus afer afer; assembly: GCF_000298275.1. Classification (NCBI taxonomy): domain Eukaryota; kingdom Metazoa; phylum Chordata; class Mammalia; order Tubulidentata; family Orycteropodidae; genus Orycteropus; species Orycteropus afer. The sequence continues at coordinate 2,293,017 of NW_006921660.1, forward strand.
AAGGGCTGTTTATGCACAGGGAGACAGCTCAGGGGGCAGGAATGCATAGAGAGATGGACACAGGGAAGAGGTAACTATTGGCAGGAAGTGGGAGGGGAGCTGTTGCATTGTGGTAAATCATAGTCAATGTCATGAGACAAAGTATATGTGAACTGCTGTATGGAAAGTGAATTTGCTCTGTAAATTTTCACCCAAATCACAATTAAAAATATATATATATAGAGAGAGAGAGAGAGAGCGCTAAACAACCACAACAACAACAACAAAAAAAACTCACGCCATTGAGTCAATTCTGACTCATTGTGACCCTCCATGGGTTTCCAAGGTGGTAGATCTTTATGGAGGTAGATTGCCTATCTTCATTCAGCAGAGTGGCTGGTGGTTTGAGCCATCAACTTTCCACTTAGCAGTCAAATGTCTTAGACACTGTGCCATCAGAACTCCTTTAGATAGAACTAATAGAGAGAAAATCAGTAAGGATTTAGAAGAAATGAATGACATCATCAATCAATTGTATCTTCTTGACATATATGGAACACTTCATCCAACAAGAGCAAAATATGCATTGTTTTCAATTGCATGTGAAATATTCACCAAGATTTATTTGGGCTATAAAACAAAGTTTTACTATTTAGAAAAGATTGAAATCATATAAAATATGTTCTTGGACCATAACTGAATTAAAGTAGAAATCAATATCAGAAAGGTATCTGGAAAATCCCCAAATAGTTGAAAATTAAACAACTCGTTTCAATCTTACAATAACCATTGAGATGGATACCACTATCATTCTCATTTTATAGATGAGAAAATGAGGAAGAAAGAATTTTTATAAAATTTTTATAAAATCTATAAAATCTTTATAGATTGCTCAAGTTTACTCAGCTAATGAGTTTTGGGATCAGGAATCAGATCCCAGTTGGCTAGCTTCAGAATCATGCTCCATTGCCCCTGACACACTTTGGAGCCTAAATCACCCAAACCAGTTTCCCTAGATCAAGCGATCAGAAACTCCATCCTAGCTTTATTTTGGATAATTCAGAATATTTCTTCCTGGATATGAAATTCTAGGTTAACATTTATTACCCCTGCAAGCTGTTCCCATTGTCTTCTGTCTCCAATGTTTCTGATCATTTCCTTATATGTAATGGATTTTTTTTTTTTTTTTTTGGCTGCTATATTTCTGGTTTTTTAACAGTTTGCCTATGATATGCATAAGGATCATTTTCTTGGGATTCGCTGAGGTTCTTGGATCTGTGGGTTGAAGTTTCTTTTTGATTGTTTCTGTTTTGTACTGAATTTGGGAATTCATCAGCCATTTTTTTTTTTTCTTTCAATAAATTTTCTGCAATATTCTTTGTCTCCTCCTCTGGGACTCCAACTACAAATTAGACATTTTCCCACCATAATTGAGGCTCTGTTTATTTATTTACTTATTTTTTTAAAAAGTCTTTTTGCTCTATTTGCTTCAGTTTAGGAGTTTTCTATCATTCAACCTATCTTTTCCTCTTTGGTTAAGCCTATCTAATAAATTTTTAATTTCAGATATGCATTATTCAGTTCGGGATTTACAATTGGATGTTTTTAAAAATCTCCTGACAACCACTAGAATATAATCCCCATAAAATCAGAGTATTTTATCCCTTTTCTCTAGAACTGGAATAATATTTTTCATGGACAAACATAAGATTCTATCCCCTTGGCTGTGGCTGATGGGAACAAAAATAAACATCTGACCTAGTAAAGATTTGGGAACAAATAAGAATATTTCTCTGGAATGGTTCTCTCCTGTTCCCTCCAATGCTCTCAAACTCTGCTGATTCTTCTATATTTAGGGCAGTTGCTGATTGCCTTAATTTGTATTCCAAAAAGCAGACTCTGAGACAAGGATTCAAGTACAAGTAGTTTATTTTGGAAAGGATCCCAAGAGACATCTGTAGGTAAGGTGAGAAGTGAGACAGTGTATTATGAGATCTCCTATTTCAAGGGCTGCCTTAATTAATATCTCTGAGCCTCACCGACTATGGCTCCTACCCAGTGAGAAAGGCTTCCCACGTAGCTGGTTCCTCTATCAGCTGGACTACCTGCACTCTGCGGGATCTTCAACCTAATCGGTTTCACTTACCTGCCAGCCTGTAGAATTATTCAAACAAGCCAATCACATCCTCCCACAAGAACCAAGGGGCACTGCAATTCCCTGTTGCAACAAAGCTTACCTTCCCCAGCCCCTTCTGGTTCATCGTTTCCAAGAGCTACTTCCAGGTGGCCCTGCACAGTATCCTCCTTCCCCTGACTATGAGTACATGTGACTAAAAAAACCACTGTCAATCTCATCTGTCCAGTGGTGGCTGTTGTGTGTTTGATCATCTCATACTATTTAAGGCGGGAGAGAGCTCAATCTCATTGGAGAATTCTCAAAGTCAGTGTAGGGTTATCCCACATAAGGGGTGAGAGAGGTGGGGATTTTATACACTATTCCGATCAGTCATTGGTTGATGGCTGCTGGGGTTTAGGGGTGGGGGGAGTTAATTGTCTACTTTCAGCTGGTCATACTAGTATTCTTGGGGAAGACAAGCTCTGGCAGCCAAAGAAACACCTCAGGCAGTTGAAAGTACTATAGAGTGCAACTACAATTATAAAAAGGTGTAATGCATAATATTGATGTACAGAATAAATACGATAGTGCCTGGCACATAGACTTTCTAGAAAGGAAATATATATATATATATGTATCTCCCTTCCCTTTTCCTGGCTTTAAGCCAAAGCAATGAATTACAGAATTTCAGGCATCAGTGAACCAGGGGAATTTATATGAAGGGCATGTGCAAAAGAGAAGACAACTTTATGACATTCCTGAATTACAATGTGGAGGAAATACTTCACACTACTTTCTGGTTTCAAGCCTCAGGACCCAAGATAGTGAAGTACAATTTTAGAAATGGAGAAATGGGAGAAAAAAGTTATATCAGTGCAAAGATGACTGTATGTTTTTGTGTCAACTTGGCTGGGCCTGGTTGAGTGGCTGGGCAGCTGGTGATAGTTATTCCCCATGATGAGACTGGCAATCAGCTCCATGGTGGGATCTGCCACAAGCAGCTGAGTAGCTGCCTTCAGGAATGTGGTCTGCTTCCTGTATTTAAGAAGAAGCCTTGGGAATGGTCTCTAGCCTTTGGCGCGCTTGGACCCTGCATGTAGTAGCTGTGTTGTTGCTCAGCAGCCTGCTATGTTCTGCTGACCTTGGGACTTACAGTGGACTTAAGTTAATGGCCTGCCATGTGGAGTGGTAACATCCGGACTGTGCCTTTTTACTTGTCAATCTTGGGGCTTCTCAGCCTCAGCAGCCAGCAGCTGTCTGAGTGAAGAACTGCCTCTAGTTCCAGTGGGCTGGGAGCAGGAGGCAGAGCTGGACCCCAAGGTTGAGGGGCTTTCACCCAGACCCTAGAGCCTGGCATTTTGAACTTGAACTTAAAGCCTCCAAATTGTAAGAATAAACTCCTGTTTGTTTAAGCCATCCCATTTGTGGTATATTTCTTGTCAGAGCAGCACTAGGTAACCAGAACAATAACTAATTAAACCAGTCAGTTAAATATTTGGATATTTAGTGCATAAGAAGCCAAAGATGTGAACACCACTCTAGATTTTGATAACATATTAGCTTGACTTAAGCATTTGTAGCAAATGTATTTACACTCTAATACATATCTCTGGATTTGAGTCGGAAAACCTGAGTTTAAATCCAGCCCTGACACTTATAGCAGCTGCAAATGGACAAATCATTTGACTTATGTAGGCCTCAGTTTCCTCACCCACAAAAAAAGAATTATACCTGCTTTATCTCATAGGGGAGCTCTGATGGCATAGTGCCTAAGGCATTTGACTGCTAACCAGAAGGCTGGTGGTTCAAACCCACCAGCCACTCCTCGGAAGGAAGGTTGGGCAATCCTACTTCCGTAGTGATACTGCCTCGGAAACCCAAGGAGGGGTCGCTATGAGTCGGGGCCGACTCCACAGCAAATAACAACAACTAACAACATCTCACAGGGGAGCTCTGATGGCATAGTGCCTAAGGCATTTGACTGGTAGCCAGAAGGCTGGTGGTTCAAACGCACCAGCCACTTCTCGGAAGGAAGATGGGACAATCTACTTCCGTAGTGATACTGCCTCGGAAACCCAAGGAGGGATTGCTATGAGTCAGATTTTACTCCACCGCAGTGAGTTTGGCTTTGGTTTTTGGTCTATCTCATAGAGGAATTGAATGGAAATGATGTGTTATCTATAGAGTGTTGTTGTTAGACGTCATTGAGGTGGCTCCAAGTCATATTGACCCTTTTTACAACAGAACGAAACACCGCCCGGTCCTGCACCAGCCTCACAATCCTTGCTATACTTGAGCCCATCATTACAGTGGCTGCCAAGACCAGCTCAGGTATAAAACCTGTCCACCATGGTTGACCCTGCTGGTATGTGAAATACCGATGGCATGGCTTCCAACTTCATAGCAACACGCAAGCCACCACAATGCAACAAACTGACAGACGAGTGGTAGATAGAGTGTTATTACAAAGAAACGGAAATGCTGCTGTTACGTTATAAAGACATTACCATTGCTATTACCAACAGCATCAGAAAGTATTTCTGAGAGATTTCAGTCAGGACAACACTGATAAATCTCTCCAAATCCCCATAGCAATGTTGTTCTTGCTAGTTGTCATCAAGGTGGCTCCAGGTCAAGGTGGCCTCATGTACAACAAACAAAATGTTGCCCACTCCTGGCCCATCTTCTGCTTCAGTTCATTATTGCGGTCATGGTGTATTTTGAGTGCCTTCCAACCTAAGGTCATATCTTATAGTAACTATTTAAGAAGCCCTCAATATTTTCATTAAAAGCAGGTGACAACCTTTCCCCAGGAACTCCAGAATACCTCTGAGTTGGATCAAACATACAGTGAAACTTGTTCACAATCCTTGGAGGGTAAGCAGCTGTGTAAGGAATCTAAGAGAGGAAATAGGAGCATTCTGATGGTGCTAAGAGCCAGTGATGCACTAGAAAATCAGTTCTCAAAAAAAAAAGTAAAAGAAAAAGAAAATAATCCCTAACTTATAGTGTTTGCTGATTTCCATGGTATAAATACTCCCACCATAATTAATGGCATTGACTGTGGATTTGGAAAAGCTGCATACAATCAGCTCTTGCAAACCAGTGTAACCTGAGAACTTTACAATCAGAGCCTCAGAGCCACTGTGGAGAGCCTTAGAACACAAAACTTAGAGCCAACAAAAACTCACACTCATAGGAGAGGACTCTGAGAGGAAACTGGGATGGCCAAGGACTTGAGAAATACTCAAAAAAAAAAAAAAAAAAAAAAACCCTTCTAGAAGGACAAAGATCCCCCTGAGGAAAAACACTTCTGGTAGTCGAATCTAAATCAGGACAGAGGCACTGGGAATAAAGAAAGAAAAAGTACAAAGGAAGAAAATCTCAGAATTGTGGAAGAAGATATATAGAATGGCATTTTTCTTTTTTATTGTCATTTGGGTGAAAGTTTACAGAGCAAATTCACTGTCGTACAGCAGTTCACATACACTTTGTCTCATGACGTTGACTACAATTTATGCCAATGCAACAGCTCCCCTCCCACTTCCTCCCAATAGTTACCTCTTTCCTGTGTCCATCCCTCCATGCACTCCTGCCCCCTAAACTATCTTCCTGTGCATAAACAGCCCTTCTTTCTTCCTTCTTTCTTGGATTGTTCTTTCCAAGAACTGGATCTACCTCAGGTAAATGTTCTCTCATATGCCTGTCTTTTGTTTGGCTGGAAGCCACAGGTGTGGGTGCAATTCCAGACCTGAAGGGCAGCTAGAAACCACAGTCTCAGTGGTTCCACCAGGCTCTATCAGACCAACAAACCTGGTCTCCCTTTTTTTTTTCTCCAAATGATTTTGAGTTTTGTTCCCCATTGTTTTCCCTTTGTATCCAGGATCTCCTACATAGATCCCACTCCAAGTGGTTGACAGTGGTAGCCAGGCACCATCTAGTTCTTCTGGTGTCATAGTCGTATAGGCTGAGGATTGGATGCTACACTAGTCACGAGGACTAATTGTTTCCATGAATCTTTGGTTTTCTCCATTCTTTGCTCTGGATGAGGAGAGGCCCATTGTTGCATCTAGATGACTGCTTGCAAGCTTTTAAGATCCCAGTCACTACTTGCCAAAGTAGGAGGTGGAACAATGTTTTTTATAGTATGTTATGACAATTGAGCTTGATGTCCCCTGTGACTATGATCCTGAGCCCAAAGTTTCAACTACTCGGTTCCTCTGGGTAGCTGGCTGTGTGACCAAGAAGTGACTACAACCTTGTCCCTTGCCAACTCTACTATTCACCTGGGAATTCTTATAGAACATACAAATACACTTGTAGAACCATTGTCTGCCAACCTTATACATGGTCTTAGGTACACATCCTGCTGGACAGACATACCTAATAGTTTAGCCTGTCCACCCATCTATCCACCCATATACCCAAGTTTGCCTTCACTGACAACATAATACTGTACCTCCCATGTACCTATGTCTTCCTCTTCCTCAATGCTACCATGTTGGTCACTCACATTTGGTACATTGCCCTCCTCTTCACCCAAATCAATACTTATCTCTACCTATCTAATAGTGTTCCCTACCCTACCCTCCCATCCCTGGTAACCAACAAAGAAAATGTCCTTCCATAGATAAACCTTTCCTTGACCTTTACAATAACGGACTAATACGATATTTGTCCTTCTGTGATTGACTTATTTCACTCAGCATAATGTCCTCCAAGTTCATCCAGATTATGTGGTGCTTTGCAGATTTTATGTTATTCTTCAGGGTTGCATAGTATTCCATTGTGTATATGTACCATAGTTGGGTTATCCATTCTCAGTTGATGGACACCTAGGTTGTTTCCAACTTTTTGCTATTGTAAATAGTGCTGCGATGAACATGGATGTGCATTATGTCTGTTCTTGTCAGGGTTCTCACTTCTTTAAGATATACACCTAGTAATGGAGTGGATGGATCAAATGGTATTCCTAATTTCAACTTTTTATGGAATCGCCATATAGCTTTCCACAGTGGTTGTACCATTTTACAGTCCCACTAGCAGTGTATGAGAGCCCCAAACTCTCTGCAACCTTACCAGCATTTATTATTTTCTGTCTTGTTGAACTTTGCTGCTAGTACTGGGGCAAGATGGTATCTCATTGTTGTTTTGATTTGCATCTCTCTAATGGTTAATGATTGTGAGCATTTCTTCATATGTTTGTTGGCCTCCTGAATATCCTCCTTGGTGAAGTATCTATTCATGTCTTTTGCCCATTTTTTAATTGGATTATTTGTCTTTTTGTTATTGAGGTGTTGGAGTTTTCTATAAATTGTAGAGATAAGTAGAATGGCCATTTAAAAAAATACTTTAAAGTACTAATTGAGAAAAAAGACCTCAAGCCAGAAAGCTGCCTTTGTCTATCACCTATTCCCTATAAAATGAAAATAGTGTCCTAAAATTATAGGAAAACCCATCTCACAAATATAGACATTAGTAATGAATTGTCATTAAACCTCATAGGAATATACTTTAACAAAAAGAGAAATGAACTGAATACTGTATCAACCAATAAGAAGGTCAACAGAAAAGTATGGCCACAAACCAGATGGAAAATGTTGTTGTTATGTGTCATTGAGTCGGACCTGACTCATAGTGACCCCTCCTTGGGTTTCTGAGGCAGTATCACTACGGAAGTAGATTGCCTCATCTTCCTTCCAAGGAGTGGCTGGTGGGTTTGAGCTGCCAGCCTTCTGATCAACAGTCAAGTGCCTTAGGCACTATGCTACCAGAGCTCCCAGATGGAAAATAGACAAATATAAAATGGACTCAAAATAATTTTTAAAACTATATCATTTTGGGAGGCGGGGCAAGATGGCAGACTAGGCAGAAGGATTGCACAGACCCTCTTCAACAAAGAAAAGGG
>NW_006921660.1:2318888-2325071 GCF_000298275.1 Orycteropus afer afer
TTAATTGGTTCCCCTTTTCTTTGTTAATGAGGGTCTGTGCAGTCTTTCTGCCTATTCCACCATCTTACCAGAAGTCATAAAACTATAAAAATAATGGAAATATTGCATAAGTAAGAAATAGAAACTTCAGAAATCAGATACCTAAACAATAATCCAAACCAAAATAAGCAAACTCACAGCCATCAAGTTAGTTCCAATTTATAGCGACCTCTCCTTGGGTTCTGAGGCAGTATCTCTACGGAAATAGATTTTGCCCAGTTTTCCTTCTGAGGAGTGGCTGGTGGGTTAGATCCAGCAGCCGCCTTCTTCTTTTTAATGCATTTTATTGAAATAGAATTTAGGTAGAGTGAAATACACAAAACTAAAGTGACATGGGTCAATGCTTTTTTTTTGCAGCGTTCCCTTTCCTCCCTTCCCACCCCTGGCAACCAACAAAGAAAGTTTCCCTCTATAAATAAACCTTTCCTTAACCCTCCACAACAACAAACTAATAGTATATTTGTCCTTCCATGAATGACTTATTCCACTCAGCATAAATTCATCCATATTATGCAGTGTTTTGCAGACTCTACATTATTCTTTAGTGCTGCGTTATGTGTATTACGTATGTGTATTATGCTTTATGTGTATATACCATATTTGGTCATCCACTCTTCTATTGATGGGCATGTAGGCTGTTTCCATCTTTTTACTATTGTAAATAGTGCTGTGATGAACATGAATGTGCATATATCTGTTTCTGTCCTGGCTCTCACCTCTCTAGGATATATACCTAGTAATGCGATTGCTAGGAGCATAGTGGCTAAGGCACTTGACTGCTAACCAGAAGGCTGGCGGTTCAAACCCACCAGCCACTCCTTGGAAGGAAGGTTGGGCATTCCTACTTCCGTAGTGATACTGCCTTGGAAACCCAAGGAGGGGTCGCTATGAGTCGGGTGCTGACTCGATGGCAAACAACAACAATGCGATTGCTGGGTCAAATGGTATCTCCAATTCCAGCTTTCTAAGGAATCGCCATATTGCTTTTCACAGTGGTTGTATCACTTCACAGTCCCACCAGCAGTGTGTGAGAGTCCCAATCTCTCCACATACCCACCAACATTTGTTATTTTCTGTCTTGTTGAACCTTGCCATCAGTGCTGGATGGTATCTCGTTGTTGTTTTGATTTACATCCCTCTGATGGCTGATGATTGTGAGCGTCTGTCTCTTCATGTATTAGTTGGCTACCTGAATATCCTCCTTGGTGAAGTGTCTATTCATGTCTTCTGCCCATTTTTCAATTGGATTGTTAATTCCTTTGGTGGTGAGGCACTGGAGTTTTGAACCAGCAGCTTTCTGGTTAGCAGTCAAATGCCTTATGCACTACACCACCAGAGCTCCCTAAATAAACAATAATGGTGTATGAAATAGTAGGTGATAGAGCTCAGAAAAAAATTAGAAAATAAAAATTATTTTATAAATGAAGTATGAGCTAAAGTTACACAAGAGCAAATAGACACCACTGAAAGCATGGCATGGTTGCCAGAAGTTAGAAGAGTCAAGGAAGCAAAGAACAGGGAGGTTTAATTGTTATATAATAGTGACAGGAAAAATCCTTGTGGAGAGGAATCTCTTCTGTATCTTGACAGTAGTGATAGACATGAACCTACAAAGATAATAACATTGCATAGAACTAAGCACACACACAAGCAAGTAAAATGGAAAATCTGAATAAGATTGGTGTATTGTATCAATGTCAATAACTTGGTTGTGGTATTGTACATTAAACGTATATCTTTGTAAGATTTTATCATTGGGGAAAACTGGGTAAAAAGTATGTAATATCTATCTGAAATATATCTTACAAATGCATAATCAATAATTATCTGAAAATAAAATTTTTAATTTTAGAAAATGCACTGCTCTGGGTGAACTAATGTTCTTAAGTCAATATTTAACATAGGGGAAATTTCACTGATGATGATGGAGGCTGTGTTGATGGCAGTGGTGAAGACAATGCTAATTACCATTTACTAAGCTGTCAGTGGGTTCTAAGAAAGCTGAGATCTTGTTCATCTTACTCATTGTTGTTGTTAAATGACATTGAGATGGCTCTGACTCATAGTGACCCTACGTGCAACAGAACCTAGCACTGCCTGGCCCTGTGCCATCCTCATAATCCTTGCTATGCTTGAGCCCACATTACAGCCACTGTGTCACTCCATCTCATTGAGGGTCTTACTTACCCTTCTTTGGTGATCCTCTACTTTACCAAACATGATATCCTTCTCCACGGAATGATTGCTTGTGAAAATATGACCAAAGTAGGTGAGACAAAGTCTGGCCATTGTTGCTTCTAAGGAGCATTCTGGGTGCACTTCTGGCACTCCTTGGTATTTTCGGTATTCTTCGTCAACACCACAATTCAAAGGTATCAATTCTTCTTTGGTGTTCCTTGTTCATTGCCCGCTTTTACATGCATATGAGGTGATTGCAAATACCATGGCTTTGGTTAGGCACACCTTAGTCTTCAAAGTGACATCTTTGCTTCTTAACACTTTAAAGAGGTTTTTGCAACAGATTTTCCCAGTCAAACACTACATCTGATTTTCTGACTGCTGCTTCCATCGATAAGGAGCTCTGGTTGCATAGTGCCTAAGGCATTTATTTGACTGCTAGCCAAAAGGTTAGCTGTTCAAATCCACCAGCCACTCTGCCGAAGGAAGATGGAGTGATTTACATCTGTAAAGATTTACTGCCTCAGAAACCCAATGGGGGTTGCTATAAGTCAGCGTCAACTCTATCGCAGTGAGTTTGGTTTTTTAGTTTTGCTTCCATCGATATTGACAGTGGATACAAGTAAAACGAAATCCCTAACAATTTCATCTTTTCTCCATTTATCATGATGTTGCTTATTGGTTCAGTTATTAGGATTTCCATTTTCTTTATATTAAGGTATAATCCTTACTGAAGACTGTAGTCTTTGATCTCCAACAGTAACTGCTTCAAGTCATTTTCACTTTCAGCAAAGTTGTGTCATCTGCATATCACAGGTTGTTAATGAGTCTTCCTCCAATCCTAATGCTGCATTCTTCCTCATATAGTCCAGCTTCTCAGATAATTTGCTCAGCATACAGATTGAATAAGTATGGTGAAATGATACAACCCTGATGTACACCCTTTCTGATTTTAAACCATGCATTATCCCTTTGCTCTATTCAAACAACAGCATCTTCGTCTTTGTACAGGTTCCTCATGAAAACAATTCAGTGTTCTGAATTCCCATTCACGGTTATCCATAATTTGTGACTCACATTGTTGAATGCCTTTGCATAGTCAATGAAATAGAAAACATCTTTCTGTGTATTCCTTTCATCTTCTTTTGATGCTACCTACATCATTCAATATTTTTCCCATAAAATCCATCAATATTGCAACTCAGGGCTTGAATTTTTTCTTCAATTCTTTCAGCTTAAGAAATGCTGAGTGTATTTGGTTTTCTGACTCTGGGTTTTTACATATTTTATTATAATTCTTTATTATGTCTTCTAGAGCTGCCCTCTGAAATTGTCTGCTCAGCTCTTTTGTCTCATTTTATCTTTTCCATTTGCTTTGACTATTCCCCATTCAAGAACACGTTTCAGAGTCTCTTCTGACATCCATTTTGGTCTTTTTTATTCTTTCCTGTCTTTTTAATGACCATTTGCTTTCTTTATCTGTGATGTTCTTGATGTCATCCCTCAACTCATCTGGTCTTTGGTCATTGGTGTTCAATGCATCAAATTTATTCTTCAGATGGTCTCTAAATTCAGGTGGGATATAATCAAGGTCATATTTTGACTCTCATGGACTTATTTTAATTTTCTTCAGCTTCAATATGAATTGCATATGCACAATTGATGGAATGTTCCACAATCATCTCCAGGCCTTGTTTGACCAATGATATTGAGTTTCTCCATTGACTCTTTCCACAGCTGTAGTCAATCTGATTTCTGTGTATTACATCTGGTGAGGTCCACGTATATAGCTATGCTTTATGTTGTTGAAAAAAGGTATTTGCAATGTATAAGTTGTTGGTCTTGCAAAATTCTATCATGCAATCTCCAGCAACATTTCTATCTCCAAGGCCATAATTGCCAACTACTGATAATGATTCTTTGTTTCCAACTTTTGCATTACAATTACCAATAATTACCAATACATCCTGAGTGCATGTTTGGTCAATTTCAGACTGCAGAAGTTTGTAAAAATCTTTAATTTCCTCATCTTTGTTTGTGCATAAATTTGAATAAGAGTAGTATTAACTGGTTTTCCTTGTGGGCAGATGGATATTATCTTATCACTGATAGTGATAAGATAGACATATTATCTTATCACTGATAGTGATAAGATAGACATTGATAAGATAGATAGGATAGATCTTGAATTGTTCTTTGTGATTATGAATGCAACTCTATTCCTCTTCAATTTGTCATTCTCAGCATAGTAAACCATATGATTGTCTGATTTAAAATGACCAATACCAGTCCATTTCAGCTCACTGAGTCACTCCTCAGAAGGAAGATGAGGCATTCTACTTCCATAGTGATACTGCCTCAGAAACCCAAGGAGGGGTTGCTATGAGTCAGGTAGACTCGACGGCACATAACAAGAACAACAACAACGCCTAGGATATCGAACTTTATGTGTTATATTTCATTTTTTACAACTTTCAATTTTCCTACATTCATACTTCATACATTCCATGTTCTGATTATTAATGGATGTTTTCAGTTGTTTCTTCCTATTTTGAGTCATGCCTCATCAGCAAATGAAGGTCCCAAAAGTTATTCCCTCAACATAATTAAGGTCAGGTCTACTTTGAGGAGGCAGCTCTTCCCCAGTCATATTTTGAGTGCCCTCCAACCTGAGGGGCTCATCTCTGGGCACTGTATCAGACAGTGTTTCATGGCTATTCATAAGGTGTTCAGTGGCCAAGTTTTTCAGCAGTGACGAACCTGTTCTTCTTTCCAGTCTCTCTTAGTCTGGAAGCTCCACTGAAACCTGTGCACCATGGGCGACTCTGCTAGTATTTGAAATACCAATGGCATTGCCTCCAGCCTCATAGCAACATGCAAGCCCCATAGTATAACACACTGACTGAGGAGTGGTGGATCTTACTCATTATTATACCCCAAAGACTAGAACAGTGACAGACTCATCATTGATATTGAACAAGCATTTATTGAATAAATAATAATAATAAAAAAACTATTCTGTAAGATATCTATTAGTATTCTCATGTTTGAGATGAGAAATTGGGAACTTTAATAGACCAAGTAATACTTAAAGGTCACAATATTTACAAGTAGAGAAGCCAGGATTGGTGGACAACAAAGTCTGTGCTGTTAATAAGTACATCACACAGGTTCCCAAAATGCTAATGAACAATAAACCCACATGAATATTCCTCATTTTGGTAAGAATTGATTTAACTAGTATATTTCAACTGACTCTCACAACAATTCTTACTTTAGTTCTTATTTATAGTAATGCATTATCAGCCCTCCTCCCATGCCTTATTGTTCTCTGAGCATCATTGTGAAAGATTATTATTAGTGCCACTGACTTTGAAGGGAAAAGGAAAAACAGTCATTTTATGTGTGGTCAGAAAATCTACAAAATGACTATATTTTTAAAGCATGGTAGGCACTTTGGGAATTTCTATCAATTTTGGAGAATACACTTAGGAATCTTACCCTATGTATGGGTTTCTGTTATTTCAATTTAAGTTGGCCACTTAAAAATCTGCAAGTGGACCCACTATCACACACAGGAGATTGTTTGAACATAATTGGTCTTGTTATTTTGAGACAAAACACTACTTAGGGAATAAATGCTCTTGAGGGGAGAGACTTCTGGTAAGATGGAGGAACAGGCAGACAAGCAACACAGACTCTCTTCAACAAAGAAAGGAAAAACCAGTTGACAGAGAGACAGAAGATAATCCTGGAGTCCTGAGCTTTGAAAGGAACTATGCAGAAGTGGATTAGGCACCAACTAGGGGAAAAACCTGAACGAAAACAAGACCTAAGGATAGGTTTGCCAAGGTTGGCAGGGACATATGAGAGGCTGACAACAGGAAAGGAGACAGGTGGTGAATGTATAAGTGCTTTCAACTAGCAAATAGAGGAGCACAGTACCCTGCTTGTGTAAATAACATA
>NW_006921660.1:2326851-2333332 GCF_000298275.1 Orycteropus afer afer
CCGTCGAGTTGAACCCAACTCATAGCAACCCCTCCTTGGGTTTCCAAGGTGGTATCACTATGGAAGTAGATTGCCCAACCTTCCTTCCGAGGAGTGTCTGGTGGGTTTGAACAGCCAGCCTTCTGGTTAGCAGTCAAGTGCCTTAAGCACTATGCCACCAGAGTTCATGTCACTTTAGTTTTGTGTACTTCACTGTACATAAATTATATTTCAATAAAATGCATTTTTAAATTTAAAAATAAATAATAAATACTCTTGGTATACAGAATAAAAACTTAAGTGAAATTATCTAAAAGAGTAAAGGTCTTTATCAATAGGTAATGGGTTTGTAAATTATTTTTATTTTCTTTATGTTTTTCTGCATTTTCTAATATTTCTACTATGAGTGTATATATATATTACTTTTGTAATATAACATAGTAAAAACAAGAAAAACTTTTTTGTTGCTGTTATCTAGTGCTGCTATAACAGAAATACTACAAGTGAATGGCTTTAACAAACAGAAATTTATTTTTTCACAGTTTGGGAGGCTAGAAGGATGGAGGACAGGGCACTGGCTGTAAGGGAAGGTCCTTATCTGCACTCAACATCTCTCTATGTCTGATATTATTTATTTAGTAAATACTTGTTCAATACCAATCTTCCCCTGGGTGTAGAAGGCTCTCAGAACAGGGACCCCAGGTCCAAAGGACACACTCTGCTCCTGGCTCTTCTTTTTTAGCAGTAGTTAAATCCTTCTCCTCTCTGCTCACTTCTTTTTCTTTTTATCTCTTGTACATAAAAGGTGTGACTTAAGCAAGGGTGTTACTTGAGAAAGGATGTGACTTAAGTAAGGGTATGACTTGAGTAAGGCCATGACATAAGTCACACCCTCTTGTAAGTTGTGACTTAAAATACACCTCACCGTGATCCTGTCTTATGAACATATAGAAGTTAGGATTTACAACACACCACAAAATGGAGGGTAAATCACAATACGGAGGACAACCACACAATATTGAGAATCACAGTCTAGCCAAGTTGACATATATTTTGGGGGGACACAATTCAATCTATGTCAGGCATATCCTAGGAAAAAAATTTCACAAATAAATTTTTTAATTGAAAAAACTATCTAAAGATATTCTATAATAAACTTAGCTTCAATTCTCTAGAAACCAGGACTGAGGAACAAAGCTTTTCTGCTCATACTTTATTGGGGAGGACAATCCCCAGGCAGTAGCAGTAAGGAAAAAGGGAAGGAATGATAGCAAATATAAGAGAGTGTATAACTGAACTGATCACAGGCAAAACCGATTTATCGGTTTTACAGGATGTCTTTGGAGAGGCTGAATGAACTATGCATCTTGAAACAGATTGGGGTGGGGGAAGAGAGAAGAATGTATCCATTCACTCCCATCTCCCATTGGTCTCCCCCAGTATGTCAACTCCTCCTCTTGGTGAGGAATCTCCAGGTAACTTTTGGGAAGGCCGGATCCCAAGAAAGTTAGGCAGCTTCTGGTGTGAGCCAGGGCCATTTCCCTAGTGCATCTGCAGCCTCCAGGGCCTGACCAGGTAAGGCAGTGTGTGTAGGTGGGTTCCACGTGGTTCACAGGAGTCTCTTGCCTCTGCTGCAATGGGTATTTGTTAAGCAAGAGGGGAGAGGCAGGCAGCAGGAAGCCAAGGTCTGGTGTTGGGAAAAAGAGGAATGCCCAGAGAAGCTATCACTGTAGACTGACCAGCTGAGCAGGTAAAGTACCACGTGACGTGCTGCCATCACAAGGTGGTGACAAAGCTCAACAGGCCTCCCTCCAACAAAGATGGAAGCCTCTTCTCTGGGAATGTCAGTTTAGGAGTCATTGTTGATTAGCTCCTCATGCACGGCTCCCACAATAGGCGCTCAATATGTGTTGTCAACAATGGCTCCTCTTTAATGCTTCAAAGGAGTGAATAACTGAGTGTCAGAGTTCAAGACTATATGTATCTTTGACTTACTGGTAATTTGATTCCTTTGTGCCTTGTTTTCAATGAGAAATACTGTTAGCTGCAGAGGAAAAAAAGAGCAAAATCTTATAGGGAGCTTTCACTGAGATATAGAAATTACATTTGGTAGGCCAGTAAAGTACTAGTCAGACTCACTGGTACCAGCTCCATCCCCATTAGACTCCACAGTGCACACTGAAGGGGCCCCAGTCACAAAGGTTCAATGTGAATGGTGCTGTGTACAGTGGCAGTCCCCTCCATGCCTCTTATGGTTTGTTATGTCAATAGAGAAAAGATTAGGACTTCAAAGGCAGAAAATAGAGTTTTCTCACAAATTGTGGTTCAGGAAAAACAATTAAGGGAATAACAGAAGAAAAGGAGGAAGAATAAGTTAGATCTGTAAGGGCTACTCTCTCACATCTACTAGGACTTCCCTGGTGCGTTACTTTCAGGCAGGTAGCTGATTCCTATTTTTTGTGATTGATGAAAAAGCCATATGGGTTTTTGAAGAAGTTTTGAAAAAGCAAAACATTATTATTATCTGCATCATATTTCACTTTATTAGAAGAGCTTCCCAAAAGACACTATTTTCTGCTCTCCAGATGATGCCATCACAAGACTGAACTGTCAGCCTTCTGGTTAGCAGTCAAATGCCTTAGGCACTACACCATAAGTATGGGGTATGGTGGGAAGATTTCTCAAGTAGACTTGTAGAATTGAAAACAAACAAACAAAACAAAACAAGAAGTTCAAGAAACAAGAAAGAAAAGGAAAGAGAAATCTAAAAAAATGAGATAATTTCCAAAGAGTAGATTTTTAGTTTATCTCTACATGCAATAGGAGCTCTAGTGGCTTAGTGCCTAAGGCATTTGACTGCTATCCAGAAGGCTGGTGGTTCAAACCCACCAGCCACTCCTCAGAAGAAAGGTTGGGCAATCTATTTCCGTAGTGACATAGCCTCGGGAACCCAAGGAGTGGTCGCTATGGGTTGGATCTGACTCAGTGACAGTGAGTTTGGTTTTTGGTTATACATGCAAAAGGGATTCTGGTAGCATAGTGCCTGGGCAAATGGGCTGTGTAAAAGACCTCTTTCAAGTGCTGAAGAGAAAAGATATCTCTGGGAAGACTAAAGTGTGCCCAACCCAAGCAACGGTATTTTTGATTGCCTCATATGCATGTGGAAGCTGGGCCATGAATAAGGAAGACCAAAGAAGAGTTGATGTTTTTGAGTTGTGGTGTTGGCGAAGAATGCTGAGAGTACCATGGACGGCCAGAAGAACAAATCTGTCCTGGAAGAAGTTCAGCCAGAATGCTTCCTGGAGGCAAGAATGGCCAGACTTTGTCTCACCTACTTGGGACATGTTGTCTGAAGGAACCATTCTCTGGAGAAGGGTAGCATGCTTGGTAAAATAGAGGGTCAATGAAAAAGGGGAAGGCCCACAATGAGATGGATTGACACAGTGGCTGCAACGATGAGCTCAGGTATAGCAAGGATTGTGAGGCTGGCACAGAACTGGGCAGTGTTTCATTTTCTTGTACATAGGGTCAGTGAGTCAGAGCCAACTTGACAGCACCTAACAACAACAATATTAGACATGTAGGGCCTTTCCTCAGTCATATTGCTAGGGAGCCACCTAGTGTGTTAGTTCAGTACTGGGGTACATAAACTGGTTAGTCTTTGTTCTGGTTACCTAGTGCCACTTGGACAAGAATATAGCGCAAATGGGATGGCTTGAAGAAACAGGAGTTTATTTTCTTACAGTTTGGAGGCTTTAAGTCCAAGTTCAAAGTGCCAGACTCTAGGGGCTGGGTCAAAGCCCCTCAACCTTGGGGTTCATCTCTGCCTTCTGCTCCCAGCACTGGAGCTACAGGCTTTTCTTCACTCAGACAGCTGCTAGCTGCTGAGGCTGACAAGCCCACGGCTGACAAGTAAAAAGGCACAGTCCCAATGTTACCAAACCACATGGCAGGCCATTGACTCAAGTCCATTGAAAGTCGCAAGGTTGGCAGAGCATGGCAGGCTGCTGAACAACAACACAGCTACATGCAGGGTTCAAGCATGCCATAATCTAGAGACCATTCCCAAAGCTGTTTCGTATATACGGGAAGCAGACCAGAAACCTAAGGCAGCTACTCAGCTGTTCACAATAGATTCCACCATGGAATTGATTACCAGTTTCATCATGGGGAAAAACTACCACCAGCCGCCCACCCACTCAACTAGGCCCAGCCAAGCTGACACACAAACTGAACTATCACAGTCTTCATATAGAACATTTTTCAGCATTCACATACCTTCCTTCTGGGGTGAGTGTCATGGGTCACATGGAAGTAAACCCATGCACGGGACCTATCTTCCTACTGAGGCTTTTAAAAATAACATTTATCATTCTTTTCTATTTAAAAAAAAAAAAAAGCATGTCTATGGCAGGAAAGGAGCTCTGGTGGTACAGTGTATAAGGTATCTGACTGCTAACTAGAACTTGGTGGTTCACACCTACAAGGTACTCTGCAGAAGGAAGATAGGGCAGTCTACTTCTGTTTCTCCTCAAATTGAGGAGAAACAGTTGCAAACTTCCATTAATAATTGGAACATGGAATGTACGAAGTATGAATCTAGGAAAATTGGAAGTTGTCAAAAATGAAATGGAACACATAAAGATTGATATCCTAGGCATTAGTGAACTGAAATGGACTGGTTTTGGCCATTTTGAATAAGACAACCATATGATCTACTATGCCAGGAATGACAAATTGAAGAGGAATGGCATGGCATTCATCATCACAAAGGATGTTTCAAGATCTGTCCTGAAGTACAATGCCGTCAGTGATAGGATAATATCCACACGTCTACAAGGAAGACCCATTAATACTACTATACTTCAAATTTATGCACCAACCAACAAAGCTAAAGAGGAGGAACTTGAAGATTTTTATCAATTTCTGCAGTCTGAAATTGACCAAACATACAATCAGGATGTGTTAATTATCACTGGTGACTGGAATGCAAAAGTTGGAAACAAAGAAGAATCACTGGTAGTTGGAAAATTTGGCCATGGTGACAGAAATAATGCTGGAGATCACATGAAAGAATTTTGCAAGATCAACAACTTATTCATTGCAAATACTTTTTTTCAACAACACAAACAGTGGTTATACATGTGGACTTCGCCAGATGGAGTACACAGAAATCAGAAGGACTACACCTGTGGCAAGAGGCAGTGGAAAAGCCAAATATCTTCAGCCAAAACAAGGCCAAGAGCTGATTGTGGAACAGACCATCAACTGCTCATATACAAGTTCAACTTGAAATTGAAGACAATTAAAACAAGTCCATGAGAGCTAAAATATGACTTTGATGATATCCCTCCTGAATGTAGAGACCATCTAAAGAATAGATTTGATGCATTGAACATCAATGACCGAAAACCAGATTTGTGGGATGACATCAAGAGCATCATCCATGAAGAAAGCAAGAGGTCATTGAAAATACGAGAAAGACCAAAATGGTTGTCAGAAGAGACTCTGAAACTTGCCCTTGAGTGGAGAGTAGCTAAAGCAAATGGAAGAAATTACAACATAAAAGAGCTGAACAGAAGATTTCAAAGAACAGGTCGAGCAGACAAAGCCAATTACTATAGTGAAATGTGCAAAGACTAGAGTTAAAAAACCAAAAGGGAAGAACACGCCCAGCATTTCTCAAGCTGAAAGATCTGAGAAAAAAAAAATTAAGCCTCGAGTTGCAATACAGAAAGATTCTATGGGCAAAATATTGAACGGTGCAGGAAGCATCAAAAGAAGATGGAAGGGATCTCAAAACCTACTATACAGCCACAGTAGTCAAAACTGCCTGGTATTGGTACAATGACAGACACATAGACCAATGGAATAAAATTGAGAACCCAGAAATAGATCCATCGACCTATGGTCAGCTGATCTTTGACAAAGGGCCAAAATCCATTAAATGGGGAAGAGAATGCTTGTTTAATAAATGGTGTTGGAAAAATTGGATATCCATTTGCAGAAAAATGAAACAAGATCTGTATATCACACCATACACAAAAACTAACTTCAGATGGATCAAAGACTTAAATGTGAAACCTAAAACTATAAAGTTCCTCAAGGGAAAACTAGGGGCAAATTTAGGGGCCCTAATATATGGCATAAATAGACTATCAAGCATATCCCAAAATACACAAACAGCAGAAGAGAAACTAGATGAATGGGACCCTCTAAATATTAAATTTTTATGTGCTTCCAAAGACTTCTCCAAAAGAGTCAAAATAGAACCAATAGATTGGGAAAGAAGATTTGGCAATGACATATCTGACAAGGGACTTATCTCTAGAATTTGTAGAAAACTCCAGCACCTCAATAACAAAAAGACAAATAATCCAATTCAAAAATGAGCAGAAGTCATGAATAGACTCTTCACCAAGGAGGATATTCAGGCGGCCAACAAACATATGAAGAAATGCTCACAATCATTAGCCATTAGAGAGATGCAAATCAAAACAAC
>NW_006921660.1:2345648-2349779 GCF_000298275.1 Orycteropus afer afer
AACATACTACACAAAACATTGTTCCACCTCCTACTTTGGCAAGTAGCGACTGGGATCTTAAAAGCTTGCAAGCAGCCATCTAGATGCAACCATGGGTGTCTCCTCATCCCGAGCAAAGAAGAATGAAGAAAACAAAAGATCCTTGGAAGCCATTAGTCCTTGCAACTGGTACACCATCCGATCCTCAGCCTATACAACTATGAGACCAGAAGAACTAGATGGTGCCCAGCTACCACTGTCAACCACTTGGAGTGGGATCCAGGGAGCAGATCCTGAATGGAGAGGGAGAACAATGGGGAATAAAACTCAAAATCATTTGGGGTGGGGGGAAATTGAGACCAGGTTTGCTGGTCTGATAGAGCCTTGTGGAACCACTGAGACTATGGCCCCTAGCTGGCCTTCAGGTCTGGAATTATACCCACACCTGTGGCTTCCAGCCTAACAAAAGACAGGTATATGAGTTGAACATTTAGATCCAGTTCTTGGAGAGAACAATCATGGGAGAAAGAAGTGCTGTTTATGCACAGGGAGACAGCTCAGGGGGCAGGAGTGCATGGAGGTTTGGAGATAGGGAAGAGGTAACTATCGGGAGGAAGTGGGAGGGGAGCTGTTGCATTGGGGTAAATTGTAGCAATGTCATGAGACAACGTGTGTGTGAATTGTATGGAAAGTGAATTCGCTCTGAAAACTTTCACCCAAATCACAATTAAAAAAAGAAGAAGAAGAAGATGGAAGGAATATACAGAGTCACTGTACCAAAAAGAACTGGTTGATCTTCATCCATTTCAGGAGATGGCATATGTTCAAGAACCAATGGTGTTGAAGGAAGAAATAGAAGCTGCATTAAAAGAATTGCTAAAGAACAAGGCTCTAGGAATTGATGGGATACCCACTGAGATGTTTCAACAAACGGATGCCCCACTGGAGGCACTCATTCAGTTATGCCAAGAGATTTGAAAGACAGCTACCTGGCCAACTGACTGGAAGAGATCCATATTTGTATCCATTTCAAAGAAAGGTGATCCCACAGAATGTGCAAATTATCAAACAATATCATTAATATCCAAGTAAAATCTTACTGAAGATAATTCAAAAATGGTTGTAGCAGTGTATTGACAGAGAACTTCCAGAAGTGCAAGCTGGATTCAGAAGAGGATGCAGAACATGGGATATTATTGCTGATGTCAGATGGATATCGGCTCAAAGCAAAGAATACCAGAAAGATGTTTCCTTGTGATTTATTGACTATGCAAAGGCATTTGATTGTGTGGATCATAATAAATCGTGGATAACATTTAGAAAATGGGAGTTCCAGAACATTTAATTGTACTCATGAGGAACCTGTACCTTGACTAGGAGGCTGTCATTAGAATAGAAAAAAAGGAACACTGCGTTTTAAAATCAAGAAGGGAGTGCATCGAGGTTGTATCGTTTCACCACACTTATTCAATCTGTGTGCTAAGCAAATAATCCGAGAAGCTGGACTATATGAAAAGGAATGTGGCATTAGGATTGGAGGAAGAATCATTAACAACCTGTGATACGCTGACAACACAACTTTGCTTGCTGAAAGTGAGGATGACTTGAAGTACTTACTGATGAAGAGTGAAGAATACAGTCTGCAGTATGGACTACATCTCAGTATAAAGAAAACAAAAATCCTCACAACTGGACCTATAAGCAGCATCACGATAAATGGAGAAAAGATTGAAGTTGTCAAAGACTTCACGCTGCTTGATTCTACAATCAACGTCAACTGAAGCAGTAGTGAGGACATCAGACGACCGTATAGCACTGGATAAATCAGCTGCAAAGGACTTCTTTCAAGTGCTGAAGAGCAAAGATGTCTCCTTGGGGACTAAGGTGCGTCTGACACAAGCTATGGTGTTTTCAATTGCCTCATAGGCATGTGAGAGCTGGACAGTGAATAAGGAAGACTGAAGAAGAATTGATGCTTTTGAGCTGTGGTGTTGGCAAAGAATGCTGAAAGTACTGTGGACTGATAAAAGAACTAACAGGTCTATCCTGGAGGAAGTGCAGCCGAAATGCTCCTTGGAGGTAACAATGGCCAGACTTTGTCTCACATACTTTGGTCATATTGTCAGAAGGGGCCATTCCCTGTAGAAGGATGTCATACTTGGGGAAGGCCCTCAACGAGATTGACTGACATGGTAGCAGCGGCGATGAGCTCAAATATGGCAAGAATCATGGAGCTGGCACGGACCAGCGGCGTTTTGTTCTGCTGTGCGTAAGGTTGCTATGAGACGGAGACAACTTGATGGCACCTAACAGCAACAACACTTCTGTAAAGATTTACAGCTTTGGAAACCAATGGGGGCCACTATGAGTTGGAATTGACTTCACGATAGTGGGTTTGATTTTTTTTTTTGGTGTTGTAGGAAAAAATAAAAGTGGATAAATTAAAGGAAGAAAATTAAAATCACCCATAATCCAAAAATAATAGTTGTTGGATATACTTCTGATCTTTTTCCTTTGGGTATGTGTTTGTATAGTTTTTTTGTTTTGTTTTATAGAACAAGATCATATTATTTATACTGTTTTGTAACTTGCTTTGATTCTCAGCAATGTACAGTGGCTATTTTCCCATATTATTAAATATTCCTCTATCACTGGACCTATGTATCTTGAATGAATGTGGTTTCACCAGGAGGAGGACCTCTCTTACTAAGAAATGTTGTCTATCAGGGTTTCAGGCCTAACTAACCAACAGCACAGGCTGTCAAACACCAGTGATAGTTCTTTTCATCTGCCAAGCTAAACAGAGAAAGAATAATAAAAGAGTGTTTATCCCTCAGAAGCACTTTTGGTTAGCAATGTAGCTGTCTTTCCCTTCTGGGAGGGAAAATACCATTGGCAGCTGAGTTGCGATGAGGCTTTTGCAACTGCTTGCTGTTCTCATCCCATTGCCTCCTTTTCAAATGCTGCTAGTCTCGCTCTTCTGGAAGGCATTTTCTCCTATTTTCTTCAGATTGGCATCTGAGTGGAGGAAGCTGGCAGAGGGAGCCAGAGGAGGTTGTTATAGATGAAACCGGGCAGAGAGGCCAGTGCAGACCCCCATCTTTGAATGGCTGAGGGATTCTAATCTAGATAAATTCCTCCTCTTTCTGCAAAAAAAAAAGTAAATTTACAACTGCTTCCTCTCCTAGGTTGGCTTTGCAAATCTTTAAAAGACTTTTTGCATATGCTTCAGAAATGCGTTGGGGTCCTCGATGAGATCGTAGAAGTACCTGTACCAATTTTCAGGAAGTTGTTTCACTATATTTGAAAAGGCAGACACCAGCAGTTAAAGTCTCTAAAGTCTTTGAACTCCACCCGCCTGCAGCCTGTACACACATGGCAGGCGGGGCTGAGAGGTGCTGGTGTTCTCATCGCGGCAACTAAAACCTACAAGGTCACCACGGCCTGGGGTAGGCTTGACATAGAAGTTTGGCAGGGAAGGCGCAAGGCAGCCCCACGGGGCCAGGCCCAGCAGACAGGAGGTTGAGAGAAAATGCACCCTGGGTGGCGCAGAGTGTGGAGCACCCTCAACAGCAGGATTTTTTCAGTAAAGTACCAGAAAATCTTTTCTTTCATCTCAGCTGAGTTCATGTTTAACAAACATAAAGGCTCATTGTCCTGAAGTCACCCAGCCTGTCTGGCCACTTTGTAATTTCATTATGCTCCGCAAAACTTGGAGTCAGTCACCCACATTGTTCCAAGTTGTGACACACAGTATTATTAATGCAAGGAAGCTTTATCCCGCTGTACTTCTCCACAGAGGCAGGAATGTTGATTTAGTTTGGAAAGGTAACCAACACTTGAAAAGAGTTTGCTTACCCAGCACTCTTACCCAAGCTTAACTGTAAGAACAGTAAACACTCTACTACCTGATGGAGGAGGAAGAATAATTAATCTGAAAAATAAAATACTGTGGTTAATAGTTATAACTGAATCTGTGTGTGAATGTCCCTGTGGTAAAAGATCTATCATTCAATGATTACTTGCTTTTTAAGAATTAAGATGCAATCCATTTATTAAACATTAGTCTTTCCTCCAGGCCAGGTTCTTGCACTGTTTCTCCAAGTAATCATTTGGTAGCATAGTGGCTAAGACACTTGCCTGCTAACCAGA
>NW_006921660.1:2350314-2361989 GCF_000298275.1 Orycteropus afer afer
TTTTTGCAGTGTTCCCTCCCCTCCTCTCCCACCCTTGGCAACCAACAAAGAAAGTTTCCGTCCATATATAAACCTTTCCTTGACCCTTCACAACAATGAACTAATACTATATTTGTCCTTCTGTGATTGACTTATTTCACTCAGCATAATGTCCTCCAGGTTCATCCATATTATGTGATGTTTTGCAGACTGTATATTATTCTTTAGTACTGCATAGCATTCCGTTATGTCTATGTACCATAGTTTGGTCATCCACTCTTCTGCTATAAACCTTAGAGATAAGTCCCTTGCTGGATATGTAATTATTGGTAAATATGAATTTGTTGCTGCCGTTTTTGTTATGTGCTTTTTTGTGGTGTCGGTTTCTTTGTTCCATATAATTTTCTGTGCTGAGCTTGTTTTGTTTATTAATCCTGTTATCACTTCCTTCATTGCTATTGTTTTAGTATTTGCTGAATATTGATGCTGGTCCTCTTTTTGATGTGAAGGTTTATCATTTTTCTTTGAGGTTACCCTGTGATTTACAGTTTACTTCCCAAGTTTAGAACAGTCCGTTCTATCTTGTAGTTGTCTTGACTTCCCTACCATCTAAAAGTTCTGTAACAACACAGATTTTTTTTCCCTCTTTTTGGTTTGTAGTTGTCCTGATTTGTCAGTTGGTGTCTCTGGTTCCCTGTTTACAATCTTGTAGGCTTATTTACTTTGGATCCTTCCATAGCTGGGTTGGTTTCTGGGTTATATCATCATGTGTATTAATGGTCAGTTGTTGTTGGCTGTTGTTGCTTCTCTGTCCAAAGGGCTCCTGTTAGCACCTCTTGTAAGGTTGGTCTGGTTTTAGCAAATTTCCTTAATTTCTGCTTATCTGGAAATGTCCTAATTTCACTCTCATATTTGAGGGACAATTTTGCTGGGTACATAATTCTTGGTTGGAAAATTTTGTCCTTCAGTATTTTACATATATTATCCCATTGTCTTCTTGCCTGCATGGTTTCTGTCCAGAAATCTGAGCTTAGTCTTATTGGTTACCCCCATAAGGTAACTTTTTGTTTTTCCCATGCTGCTTTCAGGATTCTGTCTTTGTCTTTGGTTTTGTTGAGTTTGATGATGATATGTCTTGGTGATTTTCTTTTGGGATCTATCCTATTTGGGGTTCGTTGGACTTCCTGAATGGATATATTTTCATCTTTCATCATGCCAGGAAAATTCTCTTCCAACAAATCTTTGACAATTTTCTCTGTGGTTTTATTTGTGTCTTCCTGTTCTGGAATTCCAATTACATGTAAGTTATTCCTTTTGATGGTATCCCACATGAACCTTAGGCTTTCTTCATTTCATTTTGATCTTTTTTCTGATTTATTCCTTTCCCAAAAAGTACTCAGGTATTTGCCTTCAATCTCCCTAATTCTGCCTTCCATTGATTCAATTCTACTCACTTGCCCATTCAATGTCTTATCTATTTCTGAAAATTCAGAATTAAGCTTCTGGATTTCTGTGTGTAGATTTTGTATCATTTTTAATTTTTCATTTATTTTGTCATTTTGTTCTTGTATTATCTTTTAAAATTGTACTAGGGTTTTCTCTGTGTTTTCCTTGATCTGTCTCTCAATTCATTGAAGATACCTAAATATAACTTTTGAATTCCTTATCAGGGAGTTCCAATGCTGTCTTTCTCAGTGATGTGTTTTGGGTCCTTATCCTCATCCCTTATTTCTCCTGCTTTATCTTGCTTCTTTGTGTGGACTGTGATGCTCTGTTGTTTCCAAGGCATTGTGACGTTTTTGTGATTATATTTAATTGGTGATTGTATGTTGGAATGACTTGCCCACAATTTTCATTTTCTTTGTTTTGTTTGTATGTTATCTACATAAGCAGGATACTGTGCTGTGCTCCCCTGTTTGCTAGTGGGCAGCACTTATACACTCACCACCTGTCTTCTTTCCTGTTATCGTATGTCCCTGCCGCCCTTGGCAAACAGAGCCTATTCCTAGGTATCTGGAATCTGAATCCAACTTTTTTTTTTTTTTTTTTAACCAATTTTCATAACAACTGTGCCTCCCATTGCACTCTACTTTTCTCTTGGGTTAGATAATTCATTTTAATGGCCACACAGAACTTGGAGACAATACTCATGATTATGGCGTTTATTTGGGAAGTAACAATTCAGGACCAGGAATGATTCAGGTTATTATTCTTCAATCAGGACAATCTCTTCTCAGCAATGCTTGAAGCCTTACCTCTTGGCTGAATGATCCTTGTCCTCTGCCCTTTTGGTTCTACCGATAGGTGCCCAGAGAGTCTTCCCACTCTGCCAGCAAGAGAAGGTACTCAGCTTTCTTCCTCTGTGGCCCAGAGCCCAATGCTTTGTATTGTGAAGGTCTCACAGTTCTGCTGCCTCTGGAACGCCGTTTCTCTGCTGCCATTTCTCACTGTCTCCAGTGTCATAGCTCTCTGTCTTCTGCATTGAGGAGGCTGAGTTCAGGGATCTCTGGTTCAGAGAATACACACTACATCTGGTGCTTCTTTCTTGATGATAGTGAAACCTCTGGGATGGCTGGTTCATTTTAATCCTAGTGGGATGGCAGAAGTGACCAATCCCCACATTAGGTTTCCATACACCTTACTTCCATGACCCCACCCATATAGGGTCCCATGACCCTTATCTACATTATTAGCAAGCTATCCAATCCCCATGGTGGGCCTCACGCACCTCTGGTGGCATAGTGGATAAGGCATTTAGCTGCTAACCAGGTTAGCAGTTCAAACCCACCAGCTGCTCCGTGGAAGGAAGACGGGGCAAGGTACTTCCATAACGATTTATAGCTTCAAACTCAATGGGGGTTGCTATCAGTCAGAATCAACTCAATAGCAGTGAGCTGCTGCTTCTTCTTCTTTTTTCTAACCCAGTCATTTGATGAGAACCACAACGAATATGGCTAGAAGGCGCATAATAAGTAATTGATTGTACCTTAAGAGCAATTAGGAGCTCTGGTAGTGTAGTGCCTAAGGCATTTGACTGCTAACTAGTAGGCTGGTGGTTCAAACCCACCAGCCATTCCTTGGAAGGAAGATGGGGCAATCTACTCCCATAGTGATACTGCGTCGGAAACCCAAGGAGGGGTCGCTGTGAGTCGGGGCAGACTCAATGGCACATAACAACAACAACAACAACTGACCCCATCATTGATTTTATTGTTGATGTCAAATGGATCTTGGCTGAAAGCAAAGATTAACAGAAAGATGTTTACCTGTGTTTTATTGATTATGCAAAGGTATTCAACTGTGTGAATCATAACAAATTATGGTAACACTGAGAAGAATGGGAATTCTAGAACACTTAATTGTGCTCATGAGGAACCTGTACATAGGTCAGGAGGCTGTGGTTTGAACAGAACAAGGGGTTACTGCATGGTTTAAAATCAGGAAGGGAATACATCAGGATTGGAGGAAGACTCATTAACAAGCTGCGTTTTGCATATGACACAACCTTGCTTGCTGAAAGTGAAGATGACTTGAAGCATTCACTGATGAAGATTAAAGACTGCAGTCTGTAGTATAGATTACACCTCAACATAAAGAAAACGAAAATCCTCACTACTGGACCAATAAGCAGCATCATGAAAAATGGAGAAAAGATAGAAGTTGTCAAAGATTTCATATTACTTGGTTCCACAATCAATACCAATGGAAGAAACAGTCAAGAAGTCAGGCATTGTACTGCACTGGGAAAATCTGCTTCAAAAGACCTCTTTAAAATACTGAAGAGCAAAAATATTCTTTGAAGACTAAGGTGTGCCTAAATCCAAGCCATGGTATTTTTAATTGCCTCATATGCATGTGAAAGCTGGACAATGAATAAGGAAGACCAAAGAAATGTTGATGCTTTTGAGTTGTGGTGTTGGCAAAGAATACTGAAAGTAGTACCATGGACTTCCAGAAGAACAAACAAATCTGTCTTGGGTGAAGAGCAGCCGGAAGCTCCTTGGAAGTGAGAATGGCCAGACTTTGTCTCACCTACTTTGGTCATGTCGTCAGAAGGGTCTGTTCTCTGGAAAAGGATATCATGCTTGGCAAAGTGGAGGGTCAGCAAAAAAGGGAAAGTCCCTCAATGAGATGGATTGACACAGTGGCTGCAATGATGAGCTCAGGTACAGCAAGGATTGTGAGGCTGGCACAGGAAAGGCAGTGTTTCGTTTTGTCGTACAGAAGGTTGCTATGAGTCAGAGCCAACTTGACGGCTCTTAACAATAACAAAAACAACTGACCCTAAAGATAGTATGAACAACAAAAACAATAATAGACATTTTACTTTGATTTCAATGTGTTTTTCTTACCCTGGGGACCAAAAATTAACCTTAAGAAAAGTCTGACTCCAACTACAAGATAAAACAGACTGTTCTAAACTTGGGAAGAAAACTATAAATCACAGGGTAACCTCAAAGAAAAGTGATAAACCTTCACACCAAAATAAAAAAGAGAACCAGCACAAATATTTAGCAAATACTAAAACAACAGCAACAAAGGAAATGATAACATGATTCATAAACAACACTAGCTCAGCACATAAAATTCTAGGGAACAAAGAAATTGACACCAAGAAAAAGCACATAACAAAAATGACAACAAATTCATATTTGCCAATAATTACATATCTGGTAAGGAACTTATCTAAGATTTACAGAAAACCCCCACACTTCAACTCCAAAGGAATTAACAATCCAATTGAAAAGTGGGCAGAAGACATGAACAGATACTTCACCAAGGAGGATATTCAGGTGAATATCCTAGTATGGTGGCCAGCAAACACATGAAGAGATGCTCACACTCATTGGCCATCAGATAGATGCAGATCAAAACAACCATGAGCTACCATCTCACCCTAGGACTGATGGCAAGTTTCAACAAGAGAAAATAACAAATGCTGGTGGGGATGGGGAGAGATTGGGACTCTCATGCACTGCTGGTGGGACTGTGAAGTGATACAACCACTGTGGAAAGCAATATGGTAGTGATTCCTTAGAAAGCTGGAATTGGAGGTACCATTTAACCCAGCAATCCCATTACTAGGTACATATCCTAGGAGAGGTGAAAGCCAGGACAGGAACAGATATATGCACACTCATGTTCATCGCAGCACTATTTACAATAGCAAAAAGATGGAAACAACCTACGTGCCCATCAGTGGAAAAGTGGATGACCAAACTATGGTACATACACATAATGGAATGCTATGCAGCACTAAAGAATAATGTAGAGTCTGCAGAACACCACATAATATGGATGAACTTGGAGAACATTATGCTGAGTGAAATAAGTCAATCACAGATAGACAAATACAGTATTAGTTCGTTGTTGTGGAGAGTCAAGGAAAGGTTTATATATGGAGGGAAACTTTCTTTGCTGGTTGCTGGGGTGGGAAAGGAGGAGAGGGAACACTAAAAAAAAAAAAAGCATCGACCCATGTCACTTTAGTTTTGTGTATTTCACTGTACATAAATTATATTTCAATAAAATGCATTAAAGAAAAAAGTCTGACTCCAACTGCAAAAGTATTGACTCCACTCCCAAACACAACAGGATGCTCACCAGCATTGTAAATTTGTTTTTTCCAGTTAGAAAAGGGTAGTAATAACAAACCCATTACTTGTGATTTAATGAAAAACACTGTGTGCTTCCTTAATTTTAATTTCAAGAAGTCTCATAGCCACAAAGAGGTAAATGGCCAAATTTTCAGGAGTTCCTTTTTAATGTTAATTCAGTAACCATTAAGTACTTGGTCACCATAGAAACTTGTATTCATTAAGACAAACATATTTAAGCATCTGTGAAATCTCCAGTCCTCAGGAGTGTTCCCACCCCACACACACACACCCCACCCCCCGTTTATTTTCTTTCATTCAGGGAGACTCATGTTGCTTCAATTTGCAATTGTTTATCAAATCATGAAACAATCAAATATTACATTATTGTTTTGAACTAATTCAAAGGTTTGTTTTTTTAACAATTGTAACTGGTCTACTTTGAGCCACTTGCTTTTTAGAAACAAAATGATCTCCCTGTATGCATGTAGAATGACTTGTTGGAATAAACCTTATATTTTAATTTCTTTGTATTTCAATTATTTTTAACAATAGGAAGGGAGGAAAGAGCTAATTAGGAGGAAAGCAATTGTTCTTTTAGGAAGGTCCACAGAATCCTGAGCAGGGGCCATTGCCTTCTGTTAAAGAATGGAACTTGAGAGGCAAGATATCTACATGAACTTTAAGTTTATTAAGGAGAACTAAGGGGCGTCCAGTTACATTAGCCTCCAGTCTCTCCTCGAAGTAAGGATTTACTTAGGTTTATAAAGGGTTTTAGGCAGGAATAAGGCATCATATTTATTCATAAACGAGGTGGAGGTTTCTGGGAAAAAGGTTATGAAAATCTAGTGTTTGTGCAGGAAGTAGCCAAGATGGATTCCACCGCAAAGGCTGTTGGCACAAAGATGGAACCCCGGAAGGCTGCTGGGATGTTGCCATGACTTATTCCGGGATGTTGCGCATGCGTGATGTCTCTGGAGCCTCGTTTGCGTCCCAGCAAAGGATTCCTGTTCTTGACAGCATCTGGCGGAAGGTCACTTTCTCTGTCAAGTTGAATTTTACTGAGTCCGCTCTGCACCTGGTGAAGTACTTGAGGGTGAGGTAGTCAAGGACAATTTGGGACGTTTATCAGCATTCTACAATGGCCAAGCTTGTGGGGCTTTTAAAATGTAATTTAATTTGCCTAAGGGCCTTGTTTGTTAATCAGCCAGTAATTAATTTTCTGTAGCCAGCAGGAAGAATACTAAGTCAGAGGCTGCTTGATTCAGCTTGTCCTACTTGTCTCCAAACCCAACCCACTGCCAGGGAGTCCATTCTGACTCATAGTGACCCAGGCAGTAAATTTTTATCAAGTAGAGTGCCCAGTCT
Source organism: Orycteropus afer afer (assembly GCF_000298275.1). Taxonomy (NCBI): domain Eukaryota; kingdom Metazoa; phylum Chordata; class Mammalia; order Tubulidentata; family Orycteropodidae; genus Orycteropus; species Orycteropus afer. The sequence goes on from NW_006921660.1 coordinate 2,357,259, forward strand.
TCCTTCCATAAAGTGGCTGGTAAGTTTGAACCACCAGCCTTCTGGTTAGCAGGCAAATGCCTTAGGTACTGTACCACTAGAGCTCCTTAAGGAAACTGCAATGTAACACAGACCTAGTATGATTCTGATGCATAGCAACCCCCATTGGGTTTCCAAGGCTATAAATTTTTGTGGAACTAGACTGTCTCATCTTTCTTCCATGGAGAAGCTGGTGGGTTCAAACCACCGACCTTTTGGTTAACAGCCAAATGCCTTAACCCTACCTGTCTCAGTTCTACATTAAATGAAACTCAAAAAAGACATGAGACATAACAACCAAATCAAATGCTGGAACTTGTTTAGATCCTAATTCAAAACAATTTTAAAGACTACTTAGTCGGTTTTAAGGAATTATTGTTCATTAGATGCAGTAATGCACTGTGGTTATGCTCTTTAAGAAATTCTTTTACTTATAAGTGAAATAATTTAAGAGAGGATTTGTGGTATATAGCAAAATGTTAATGGCTGTTGAAATTGAATTGAGTGTGTGCATGGCAGTTTGTTACTCTATACCGTTATGTAAGTTGGGAAATTTTCACAATAAAAAAATAAAATGAAATATGTCAGTTAGAAGTAGAGAAAATACTGTAAATGTAGCTGGTGGTCACCTCTGATTAAAAAAAAAAAAAAAGAGTTATTATGGAGTTTCACCCATTCTGTACTTAGTTTCATCCAGAATATGGAACTTCTTGTTATGTTTTTCCTGTTAAAATTGTCATTTGGGATTACAAAGGCAGCTGGTAGTTGAATGATCACCTGAGATCATTTTCCAAACTACAGCTTTTCAATCTGATAAGCATTATAAAGCTAAAAAGAACACAAGGTTCATCCCTAAATCTTTGAAGTTCAGTAGAAAAGTCCTCCAGAGAAGTAGCAGAGGTGACAGTAATAAGCACTCTTTCAGTTTTAAGCAGGTTTCAGTTTTTCCTCTAATTCTCTTATCACTGAATATAAACGTCTAGGGGAGGAAAAAGAAGACCAGCTTTACTCAACAATGGACAAGTCAGTCTATGTTAAAAGCACTTGGCAGAGTGCTCGCAGGAGTGGATACCAGCACACCCTTTCATCATCTGGAAAAGGTCTTCCTTGATGTGTTTATTTTGCAAACTTTTATTTGCCTTCCCAAACTCTGCTCACATACCTGTTCATGGATGATGAAAATGCATTCTTAGTGATACTACCTCAGAAACCCAAGGAGGGGTCGCTTTGAGTCGGGTCTGGTTCGACAGCACATAACAACAACAACAACATGCATCCAAAAGTAATTTTATCATAGACATGAAAACAAACCATTTCAAGGCAGCTCCTGGGGGAAGCCCTCCCTCACTGTGGCTTCCTCACTCACACCCTGTAAAGTTAATCACCTTCCTGTGGTTTCACTCTACCTATTAATGGAAATTCTCAAACATGCCCAAACGTAGAGAGAACAGATATTCATGATCCAGGTACCCGTGACCCATCATTAACAATTATCAACATTTTGCAAATCTTGTTTTATCCATTTCTTCTCCACCCAGTATTTTGCTTTCATTCTCTGGAGTATGCCATCACTTCACCAGTAGCTGCATAGCTGTCATAACAGTAAAGCATGCTGGCTATGTAGGCAGGACACTTTGATTTGAACCCCAGCTCTTCCAGTCACTTGCTAGCTATGTCACTGGGTTTGCAGATTATTTTCCAAAGAGGACTGCAACAGTATCTCTTGCTCCTCATCTTCCAGTATGTAATCGTTTTCCCATTAAGAGGTAGAGTTATGTTCCTTCCCCAGAATCTGGGTAGGTTTGTGACATTAGCAGAAGTGTCATCATGTGGTATCCAGGCAAAGTCATAAAAAGTACCACAACTTCCACCTTGCTGGCTAGAAAATACACTGGAGCTCCGTGCTGCCACGTAAGCAGTCAACCTGGAGACTGCCATGCAGTGAGGAAGCCCAAAGATCACAGGAAAGTTTAAATGAAGAGAGATGCTTGGCTAGCCCTGAGCTGCTTTAGCTCCCCTCATTCTAACAATTCCCGGTATTCTAACTCCAGATACCCTCTGACTACACGAGTGTCCTACAGTTAAGACTGTATAGATGAAACTTTTAAAATGCCTGACCAAGTGAAACCATACAAGATAGTAAAATGCTGCTTTAAGCTACTAAGTATTGGTTGATTTGTTTTGCACGAAAAGATAACTAGAGTATTGGGCAAGCTACTTGACCTCTGTGCTCAGAGTCCACATCTTTAAAATGGGGTTTACACCATGTACCTACACCATGTTATCCCTTTATGAGGATTAAATGAGACAAAAATATAACACAGTGTCTGGCATATAAAAACACTCAATAAATGTTAGCAATTATCCTTAGAAAAGATAGTTTAGAAATTCTGATCAACCTACCAAACCCACTGCCATCAAGTCAATTCTGACTCATAGCAACAATACAGGGCAGAGTAGAACTACCTCCATAGAGTTTCCAAGGCTGTTAATCTTTATGGAAGTAGACTGCCTTATCTTTTGTCCCCTGAAAAGCGGCTGGTGGGTTTGAACTGCTGATCTTTTGGTTAGCAGCCAAATGCTTTAACCACTATGCAACTGCAGATCTTTTGACCACCCAACAAGGATAAGTTTTGCCAGTTCCCATTTACTATGTGTGGTTGGGCAATCCTACTTCCGTAGTGATACTGCCTCGGAAACCCAAGGAGGGGTCGCTATGAGTCGGGGCCGACTCGATGGCAAATAACAACAACAACAACAACAATGTGTGCTTATATATTTTGGACAAGGATGTATTTCATAACTGAAAAATTGAACTTCAAGGTTGCAATGAACTTTTGATTTTTTTTTAATGATTGAGGAGGAAAAAGAATTTAGACATTGCTCGGATATAATTTGCATGGTATGCCCACCCTGAAATGCAGGAATGCTTGGCAATTGTGACTGGTTCTAATTCCATCTCTGGTAAAACATGCTTCAGAAAGCAGAAACAATAAGGCCTTGTGATCACCTTCTCTGTTGGTCTCAGGAGAAAACAAATTGAGTAGAAGGGCAAGTTTTGATCTTTGAAGAGAACCTGAATATAATTAAACCATGAGTTTCTTCTTTCATGACAATGTGGGATTTTACAGTCACTTAGTGAATTTTATGGTGCTCTGTGAAAGATGTGACTGGGAATGGCATTCTTTGCTAAAATAAAGGGAAGATGCTTGTGAAATTCACCAAAGTATGGCATGAGTATCACTCTTTAGAAATATTTTAAAACAAAAATATAATTTTATCCATATGTTTTAAGAAGGGCATTTAAGATTTTTTTTTTTGTTGTTGGGGGGAGTGTTAGGTGCCATTCAGTCAGTTTCAACCTAGAGTGACTCTGTGTACAACAGAACAGAACAATGCCTGCTCCTGTGCCATCCTCAGAATCACTGCCATGCCTGAGTCCATTATCACAGCCACTGTGTCAATCCATCTCGCAGAGGGTTTTCCCATTTTTCACTGATCCTCTACTTCACCAAGCATGAAAGCCTTCTCCAGGGACTGGTCCCTTCTGACAACATGACCAAAGTATGAGAGACACAGTCTGGCCATTCTCGCTTTTAGGGAGCATCTACTTCCTCCAAGATGATTTGTTCATTCTTCTAGCAGTTCATTGTACATTCAACATTCTTCACCAGTAACACAATTCAAATACATCTGTTCTTTTGTGGTCTTCCTTATTCCTTGTTCAGCTTTCACTTGCATATGAGGCAATTGAAAATACCGTGGTTTATTTGTAAATTTGCACCAAATCACAATAAAAATAAATTAAAAAAACGAACTATGGCTTGGGTCAGGCACACCTTAGTCTTCAAAGTGACACCTTTGCTCCTTAACACTTGAAAGAGGTCTTTTACAGCAGATTTGCCCAATGCAATAAATATGTCATTTGATTTCTTGGGTGCTGTTTCCATGGGCATTGATTCTGGATGCAAGTAAAATGAAATCTTGACAACTTCAATGTTTTCTTCATTTATCATTATATTCCCTATGGTCTAGTTGTGAGGATTTTTGCTTTCTTTTTGTTGAGAGGTAATCCATACTGAAGAGTAGTCTTTGATCTTCATCAGTAAATGGTTCAAGTCTTCTTCACTTTCAGTAAGCAAGGTTGTGTCATTTGCATACCGCAGGTTGTTAATGAGTCTTCCTCGCTAATCCTGATGCTGTGTTCTTCATATATTTCAGTTTCTCAGATTATTTGCTCACTATTCAGATTGAATAAGTATAGTGAGAAGGTACAACCTTGATGCACATCTTTCCTTAATTTAAACCATGCAGTATCCCCTTGTTCCATTTGAATAACAGCCTCTCAGTCTATGTGCAGGTTCCTCAAGGGCACAATCAAGTGTTCTGGAATTCCCCTTCTTCAAAATGTTATCCATAGTTTGTTATGATTCATAGTCAAATGCCTTTCCATAGTCAGTAAAATACAAGCAAACATATTTTTTTATATTCTCTGCCAAGATCCATCAGCAATGATATCCCTCATTTCACAGCCTCTTCTGAATCCAGCTTGAATTTCTAGCAGTTCCCTGTTGAAGTACTGCTGCAACCATTTTATTATTATTATTATTATTGTGATTTGGGTGAAGATTTACAAAGCAAATTCACTTTCCATACAGCAGTTCACATATACTTTGTCTCATGTCATTGACCACAGTTTACCACAATGCAACA